>NC_134577.1:56028741-56291241 GCF_050947875.1 Dermacentor variabilis | reverse complement strand
CACTGGGGTAAGGGGAAGTGGGAGATACAGGGGAAATGTAGGTGGCAGGTGATTGTGATTTGGCACAATGAGCTGCTACTATATACATGGTGTCCAATACGCGTCTGCATGCTTCATACAGACTATACACGCAGGAGTAATCTTGTCAGCACAAGACGTTATCGCGCAAACACATTTCGCGCTGTGTTCACGTCTCACAGGCCCGAGAGACGACGGTCTACGCCAGTCTCACATTGAAACGTCAAGAGTGATATTATGCAGCGTTGGGCATGGTGAACTTTTCTCCACGCGCCTAAAGCATTGTTTTTCTTAGACCTCACGTTCGTACAAGGACATAAACGCTATGAGTGGAGCTGCAGAGATGAAAATTTGGGCAGCGACCGTTATTTTGTGCAAACGATCATACCGCACCACAAAGCCGCGACGGAGGTCGAAAAAGCCAAGGTCACGGACTGGCAGGCCTTTCGAAAAGGCGAGAGCGCATTTCATGCGACGATAAAAGACTCAAAACTGCGGATCAGAGGAGTCATGGAAATATCGGAGAAGCACACGAGGATAATCCAGCTTTCGCAAGACACCCCCGCGGTCGACTCCCACTTACTCCGCCTGTGGGAGGAGCAGAGGGGACTCGCGAAACGCTGGTAATGCAACAAGTGCAACCGCAAACACAAAATTTGAGTTTCCTAGCCTTTCAAGGAGGCGCAAGAGTACTCTGAACAACATGAAAAAAAGAACTGGTGCGAAACATGCAACAAGGTTAAGGGACTCTTAGCAGCAAGCGCACCCGGGACGGTACTGAATACTTTCTTAGCCAAGAAGAGCAAGAGTGCTGCAAAACAGAAAGTGCATAGACACATACACAGCCACCCGGGGAAATAGGAAGACATTATCAAAGAAGTGAAGGAGAACTTCCTCGGTACGGAGCGGAATATAACTGTGTATTCGCGCTTTGAGGAGTATTGAGGCAAACCAAACCTAGAACTGGATCGATGCTCCACGGCAGCAGAGATCGAGTGGGCTCTGAGCTAGCTCAACCACAACACAGTGCAGGGCTACGATCGAATAAACAAGACACTCCGAAACGTAGACGGACCCTCTGTATACGCCCTCTTAAAGTACATCAACGAGTGCTAGGAGTGTTTCCACCGGAGTGGAAACATGCCGAGGTAACCATGATCCCTAAACGAAACAAGCCCATCAGGGTTCAGAACCTGCGTCCTATATCCCTCATCGCGTGTGGTGGAAAACTCTACGGACACATGGTGCACAACTGCTTGATCGAACATATCGAAGACAACGAACATGTCCCGAGCACCATGTTCGGATTTAGCGCTCACATGTTCACGCAAGTCGTGTTAAAGGAGATCAAATAAAAAGCACTAGAAAAACTGGACACGCACAGCAAGAGAGCCACCCTCACACTAAACGTGGAAGGTGCTCTCGAGAACGAGTCACACGAAGCCATACTGCAACACCTCAATAATTATAACTGCGGAGAAAGGATGTGTAATTACATCAGAGCTTTCCCGAAAGAGCCACAGTGGGAATAGGCATGTTACACTCCGAAAAATTCGAAATACCGCAAAAGGGAACGCCACAGGTCTCCGTCGTTTCGCCGATGCTATTCAATCTGGTGATGAGCTCACTACTTAAAAAACTGAAAGGATAGAAGGGATTGATCACGTGATATATGCTGACGACCTCACCATCTGGACTACGGCAGGGTCGACAGGCAAACAGCAAGACGCTCTGCAAGAAACCCTTGACAAAACGGGAAAGTAGCTGGAAATATGTAGACTGCCGTGAGTACCAGAAAAGTCAGAGCTCTTTGTACTAAGAAAGCGCACAGGAGGCCGACAACCGCAGCAGACGCCAGACCCAGAAGTAAAAGTAGGACGCGTCATGATTCCGCAGGTTACGACGCTTCGCCTCCTCGAACTCCTTATTCAAAAGGGCGAAGCCGGGGGAGCAGAGTTGGGAAAAATTCACAGAAGAGTGCAACAACTAGCCCACTTGATAAAAAGGAAGACGGGCAAAAGTCACGGACTATCGTTCTCGTTCTTAAACAACCATGCATATTGAGGTTATGTTCCTTGGTCTCATAAGGGCCTTCTCCCCTTTTCCTCCGCGTACTCAATGATAGTTAAGCGCGGTATTGCAAGATCTTGCATGATGGGCGGCCCTCATCAGGTCTTGTGATCTAGTAGAAGCAAGCTTCGAAGCGCAAGTAGTCAGGCTGAAGCTCGCAGGTATCCCGTTAACGTATTTAACTAGCATCGCCGAATGCCTCGCAAGAGGCCTTAACAGAAAGCAACCGGCAGCCGCTCAATTTGATAGTCACGGTAAACGTTTCCGGTTATCCCATATGTACACCATGTTGCTCATAAGCTCAAGAAGGTTGTAAGCAGAGCAGGCGTTAGGTTGTTCTTCACTGCCAGAAATAAGTTTTGTAGCCTGTGCCAACAAGTCAGTCGGGTGACCGAGAACAAAAAAAATTTGTAAAAAGTAGCACAGGTGGAGGTTTGTTGTTGACTGTTGCGACAGTGTGCTTTATTAGATTCCTCTTTCATGCAAGGGTTTCTATATCGGTCACACAGGGTAGTGCATCAATGACCGCATGCGCGAACTCACAAACAAGGTTAAAAAAAAACCAGCCAGAGATAGTCAAATCTCACTGCATTTTAATGAATGCGGCTCCAAGCCTTCTTTTAAAGATGTCACCTCCTTGCCAAATACCACTATGGCCGCGCACGTCTTATTTCTGAAGCCTTTCAAATGCATAATAGTATCGAAATGTGTGTAGGCCTCTTCTCCATTTCTCTCTTTCCGAAGGGGATTGCTTTCCTATCTAATTGATTTCAATTTATTGCCTTTGCGCATGGTGAATCTCCGTTGCTATTTGTGCTTAGAGATAGTGGTAGAGCATATATATATATGCTGACTGACCGAATAGCTTGGCTGCTAGTCAGCGCTGTGGTCATTGTCGATCTCTTTGTCCAGTCGTTTAGCGCTGTTTTCTGCTCGTAATCATGAAGCAACCAGCCCAAATGCGTACACTTCTAAAGCACCCTGTCGTTAAACTATATTGAATCTGACTTATTTATTTTCAACCTCTGCAGCGTGATTAACATTTTGCGCTCTTTGAACGTGAAATTCAAGGACGCGTACTTTGTCTTATGAGATTGACACAAAACAAAAAACTGTCAATTTAAAATGGATGGGTCGTGAGGCTATAGGCTCCTTTCACGTGGAAAGAAACAAACACACCGGAAGCGTAGGCGTAGCCTAGAGCAGCCGTCGGAGTCGCAATTCCCGCAAATATTTGCAAGGTTCAGCGAAAGCTGCCTCGAAAGGAAGCTGCAGAAAAGCTGCCGCTGCATGCCGTAGCGCTGTGCGGAAAAGACGCCCGCCACTTTCGTCCTGGATCGGAAATGGCAGCGCACCGCCCAGCGGAAATGAGAAGCGTGACGCCCATGTTGCGCACTATGGAATTACGCCCTTGCGCTATTCTGGGGTAAGGCGACGCTCGCATTCCCCCTACGCTTAGTCTAAATTTAAGCAATCGCCTTAGAGTCTTACGGACGTTAAGCTCCTTTACTATGGTGCAACCCCTGCAGCACTGATAGAAAACAAGTTCATCGCCGAGCGCCTTCCGGGAAGGGAAGTTCCGCCGTGACTTCCTCACACCAAACTTTCTTCCACCCACGTAGTTAAACACAAACAAGCTTATCTCGTCGTCGCCACGTAATTCTACTAAGTGCGATGCTTCCGTGTAATGCAGTGCAGAATATAATTTGATTTTGTGTTTAAAATCGCCTTCTCCAATCACTGGTTGTTTTAAAGGTTGCTTTCTTTCGTAGCCGACCAAGGTGTCACATCCATCTGTAGGTAAATGGATTGGTTGATCCGTCTGTCAGTCAGTGTCGTGGCCGATTGCGGGATATCTTTACGTGTATATCAGCGAGAGAGAGAGAGAGAGAGAGAAAGGCAAATTAAAAAACAGGGAGTTTAACCAGAGGTCATCTCCAGTTGGCTACCCTGTACTGGGGGAGGGGCAACGGGATGTGACAGGTGAGAACGAGAAGTATTAAAAAAGAAAAACACACACACACACACACACACACACACACACACACACACACACACACACACACACACACACACACACACACACACACACACACACACACACACACACACACACACACACACACACACACACATGATACACACGAACTGTTTCTGGGGGCATTGTCATGCAGTCTGCAAAGCCGTTCTATAGTGTTACGCAGTGCCACCGTCCAATCCTACGTCACACAGTGTACAGTCCCAATTTGTCACAATGTTCCGTGTCTTTAAGCAACGCAGCAGCGCCTTCATTGCGGATCGCGCTGATGTTCGCGTAGGCCAGTTTCCAAGGATGTTTTCCGTTATGAGGCGCTCGTACAGTTGGTCTAGGCTGGCTGAGAGGGCTGCTCTTTGCGGGTTCAAACGAGGGCACGCACAAAGAAGGGCGCAATTGTTTCGCGTATACCAATGTCATACACGTGAGATACAAACTCCAGATAGCCAGTAGATAGGGTACCTCAATACAAGCTCTAGGTAGCATAAGAAGCGCACAGAACTCCTGATTAAAAGCACATGGTATTGAATGGCTTCTTTATTCATAATATTTTAGGCCACCAGATGGTTCTGGGTGTGTAGCATGAACTTTTCATTGACGCGGTAGTGACAATCAGTACATATTTATCCTGTGTAATTAACCAAAAAGTAACAAATAAATTCTATGCACATAAGGTCATTTCGTAGATATTTTGAGCGTGCGCATCTTTTTCTGAAGTATCGCATTCCGTTGAATGCTTTCTTTGGTTTTATTACACGTTTTACGTATATGTTCACACCTTTTGTTAGCCAAATCACTGGAGGTGTTTGTCCCACTGTGACGTAATGGTAATAGAAGCGGCAAACGCAATGTCTCTACATATATCTCTTCTCGTCGTTTTTTCCCCCTACAAAACCTGGCCTGAGTAGCAGAACTGAAGTGTATTTGCCTTGCCTGCTTCTAGGAACGGGAACGGAGGCTGAAAGCTAGGGATACTGAAAATGCCTCTGCTCCCATTGCATTTCGGCACGCAGGCCGATGGACGTAATGACTGCGGGCAAAATACCTCTACTCATTCCGAAAAATTAAAGAAGAATATTTTCTTCCATAGTAGAAAAAAAAGGAAAGCGAGAGTTGTGCCATGACCAGATGTATTTATTGAAACGCACACAACTAAATCATTCGAACGCAAACTGTCATTATGTGTTTGCTGAATGCATTGTTTGTTTATTGCGGAACTGGCGTTACGTGTTTGTTGAAAATTGTTTTTCCCCCACCGCTGTAAGAGCCCGCAAGGACTAACAGTATTGGAAATAAATAAATAAATAAATAAATAAATAAATAAATAAATAAATAAATAAATAAATAAATAAATCGTGGTACGTTAATGTTCACACAAGCCAACTAACACAAGCTTGTACTTAACGCCAAAATAAACGAAACAATTATATTACATAGTGTCAATTGACAAAGCGTGTGGGAAGACAAACAAGAAACACTTCAGTGTTATCACATCCCAAGATGCATTTGATGATGATTCATGGTGATTCATTTCATTTCATAATGTTATATGATCAGAATCTGTGAGGCCATATAAGCGATTTAGCAAACCAGGTACTTTGTATTATATGTGCTGTTTACCATAATTTGTGTTCAGTGTTGGTGTTTATCTGCACAGCGGACGTATGTTGTAATTTGTATCCTTTGATGTATTCTGAAAGCACCCTGGCTTGTTCTGTATAACCCATTCTAATATCTTGAAATAAATCACTCAATAAACACAATAATAAACAGAAAAATATCACTCAATAATAGCACTACTCAGCTTAATTTTTCTACGAGCTCATAGCTAAATAGTGTAAACGCCCGTCCTAAAATCCCCGTATTTTTCGCTTCTAGGCAGAAAATTAGAGCGTATGCGAAATAATAATGAAATAGTACATGAAGCATCTGCTAATGCTTGTAATGTATCGGGCTGTAACAGGCAATATAACCTAATAATTCGATATGAAACTATAGAAACCGAAGCTTTAGGAGAGAGTGGTAAACTTGGAGCCCTAAAATTTTGGCATTGAAAGGCATTGCTTTCAATTTGAGACAGAACGCCACTGGATGATGTTATAGTTGAAATAAATAGAAAAAAAGAAAAATGTAGGAGAAACTGAGTTGAACAGGTCATGTCATTCAGCAGTTGCGAATACTTGCACGGAGTAATAGTAGTAGAATATCGCCCAACATAATGAGTTTAGACAACCCACAATCAGTACTGGTAATTTCGTGTCACTGGAAAAGGGCGCCTTTGTCAAGAGAGTTAAGCGGACGATAATAATAATAATAATAATAATAATAATAATAATAATAATAATAATAATAATAATAATAATAATACTTTTATTGCCACTAATCAAATCAGTACATTCATACAGGCCTGCCAAAGCCTTTGAAGGCTTGAGCGGCAGTGCCTGGCAGGCAGCAAAACCATACACGGTACATTGATATGCCAGTTATAAGCAGCGAACTCAAGTATAGAACACCAAAAAAGGTAATTAGAATTTATAGTGTCTATGAAAACAAATTTCATTGAGCATAATGAAACACAGAAGTACAACAATGCGTGTGAACAAAAATTACCGTGAGATGATGCATAACCATATACCAGACTGACCGTCATGGTGCAAAGGAATGGCACAACCACATGCATAAAACACAAGCAGTAACGGTAAATAAATGGAACAAGTACGTCTTTACGAACAGACACGCCTTAGTAGTCTCTTTAACTTATATTTCGTTTTTGCACAAAATGTGCTGTGCGGTTAATTTAGGATAATTTTAGGATGTTATATATAGCAATGGTGAGCATTATAAAATATTAAGCAAGCCCAAAATATTGTTGAGAACGCGACACGCATGGGCTCCTACTGAATTTTTGATTTAGGAAAATCGCTATAAAGACATGCGGTTAGGTTCATGCCACAACGTGTGTATATAGAGACCGTGGAACCTTTGCGACAGAGTACGTGTTGCCGTCGAGAGGTAGGAAAGAGAGCCTAAGGGATTCGTTTTTCCGATTAGAGGACCGCGCTATATCTCCTCTTCGCCAGTGGTTCCACGTCTCCTGGATGCGCCACTTGTTGCCCAACGTGGCTTGATACGAGATTCTGCACCGCGCATTCTTGTCACGTTCTGCAATAGAGGGTCTCGGACGTCAGGCGTTAGAGGTCAAAGCGTGGCTCTCACTAGCGCTGCTTGTTCACTGTTTTGTTATTGCATTTTGGCTACGAGCAAAAGCCTCGTACACTGACGCCCTCAGGTTGCTTCGTTTTTTTATGTCCTGACCAAGTTTGGCATTCTTCATGTTTCTCCAGTCATTCGAATGCTCGGGGTTTTTTTATGTTAGGGTTTTCTTTATTTTAGGATACAGATCCCTAGTTCCTGGAATATGAAAACATATATGCTTCATTGTATCAACATAAAAAGCCTAAATTTCCTGACGGCAGCACAGTCATCTTTTGTTTAATTTTAACCGCAACAACACGCATACATACACAATTGGTCACTGAAGACGGTCGGCGAAGCTGGTCGGGGAAGCATGTTTAACTCTGTAATGTTCAGTGCCATATATTGTGGTTTTCAGTTCTGATTCTGCAATATTTCCATTTAAACACGGAAAGAAAAGCTAAGACATTGACTATAATAGCGTTTTTTATAACCTTGGACTAATTTTCTCTTACGGAGAGGTTATCAACCAAATTTACAATAAAGTAATTCCGATAGTAATTATGTTAGAACTACACTTCCGCATCTTTCGCGATTGATTGCAATGGTACTCTCGATGGCGAGGAATAAAGGCGACCATCTCGTTCTAATTTTTCTTTGTGTACCTGTGTTTTATCGTGACAGGGTTGATCAGGTAGAGTAACCCTTAAGTCCGAAAACAAGGCAACTTTCTGTCACCGTGTTGAAATGGGCAACAAGACATGCCAAGTGAACACAGATAGTTGTGGTAGTCTTTTTTTATTTCGGCAGTGTAAGGAATTAATTTTGCCTAATGAAAGCATGGAGCCGCGCGTTATCGAATACCTTGCATTGTGGCAGAGTGGCGGCGATTGTTGAGGGTGGGAAGGTATGAAGCAGCCTCTGTAGCCGTAAACAGTAATGTCGTATTGAACACAATCTAGCTCAGTCCCTTTATTTAACGTTTCGCCATTGATCCCTTGCTATATGTATGCATAATAGCCTCGAGGTGAACCAGTGGTTCATACCTGTCGTTTAAGATTTTAGCTTAGCCTCGGTTTTTATTGAGCAGTCATCCAAATTACGACACTCGCTATGGTGAGAAGGATAATAATTTAAGGTTTCGATTAACCAGCGACGCGTTTACGAGGTGAAAAATGGACTATTTTTTAATATTTCGCTTCCACGAATTTGGACAAATTAGCCCAAACGGAAGTGTTAATGAAGTTTAGCACATTTCTGCGAAACTTAGTGAACATATTTAGCGTGGCTTCTTTAAAGACAGGCTTCGTTGAAGATAGAGTAAAGAAAGGACATGTGTTATTAGAAACGAAAACACAAACACAGCGTAAGGTACCCTCCAAGGCGTTTTTACTGTTGTTGCTGTTGTGCTGTGCTCTATTCATGTCTTCGTTTCTCATAAATGTTAACACAAATATGAGGGGAGAACGAGGGTCAATAGGGGGGGGGGGTAATGATAGTAGCTTGAGAATAAAATATGCAATATGTTTTCTGCTGGTTTTTTGTGTATTCTGTAGGAGGAAACCCAATTGCATGATACGACTGGCTCTCGCTCATTCCGATCCTACTTTTTTCTAAAACCCTGCTGCTGTTAAGGCATTTGGCATATGGCTGCTGGGGGAGGAAGGCACTTTTAAAGTTTGTCATATCACCCTCTCTTCTTCATACACTAGTCTTTTCTCTACTTGGAGTCTTCTCATTCGCCATACTAGTAGCTGTAGCAATATAAGCGGAAGGTGTAGCAAACCGGAACAACCTCTGGTTAGCATCTATGCCTTTCTCTGCATTATCTTATCTCTCTCTCTCTCTTTCTAAGCGGAAGGAAATGAAACGAGTAGATCTCTTCCTCGCAACTGCTGTTTTTCGCTTGCGTATTCTACATAGCAGGCAATGAATGAATAGAATTTATTGACAGGAAAGACAGAGAGGTCGACCTGAGCTAGTGCGCAAATGTATTAGAAAATATACTGAGGTATCATGTTTCACCGGTTCACCACTGAAGCTACGCATTCAGTCCTGGATCATTCGCGCCAAATGCAGATGACATATTTGACCACAACAACAATTATATGACAAATTCACCCGTAGGGTCATACGAGAACTAATACGCAGTTTCACCGAGCGCTCTTCCTACTGTGATTGGGATGCAAGACGAGCAAGATCCGTTTATGACTGCTTTTACGGAGAAACAAAGAAAGGCAACATCGTTGTCTCCACAATACTGCTAAACAAGAAAGACGCTCACAGCAAAACGAAGCCTTGAAGAGGTCCACATTGGTAAAATACGGAATGCCTCAGGCCCGAACCAATACACTGACAAGGAGACTTGTTAAATGAACTGCACCATATATATTAAAGCGTCTGAAAAGACTTGAGTAGATTTCAGACAGCATCATAACATACCCTTAGGGCTCTTTTAACGTCTGGCTATCCATCACATATGAGTTTGTCGAGTTGGCCGGCATATATCTCAAGGCTTTTGTCTTCAACCAAAAATCGAAGTTCAAGCTGGCCACAAAGCCTGCTAAGCCCGTGCGAAGCCTCAGGACTTAGCGATAAAGATAAAGATCTCGAATTGGGGAAAGGTGTGTATGGAAGTCTAACGAGATGAGAAACCTAGTAGTGGTTCATGTATTTACGGTAGTCGCAATGTATTCTGCCTTTACTGCCCGCCTTATTTGTACGATGGGGGGGTATCTCAGGCTAACAGCCTCCAACGGCACGTTTGCAGGAAGCGAAGCAGTTATGAGGTGCAATGTTTTCGCAACGCGAGAACGTATAAAAGTGAAGGAATTACACAGGTGTATTTATGCAAGCCCATTCTTATTCTTCTGGTTATTTCAGCGTCATGATCCGGATCCGTGGTCACTACCTGCCCTAAGTAGATGTAGTCCCTTACCCCTTCCAGTGCTTCGCTACCTATCGTAAACTGCTGTTCTCTTCCGAGCCTGTTAAACATTACTTTAGTTTTCTGCAGATTAATTTTCAGACCCACCCTTCTGCTTTGCCTCTCCAGGTCAGTGAGCATGCATTGCAATTGGTCTCCTGAGTTACTAAGCAAGGCAATATCATCAGCGAATCGCAAGTTGCTAAGGTATTCTCCATCAACTTTTATCCCCAATTCTTCCCACTCCAGGCCTCTGAATACCTCCTGTAAACATGCTGTGAATAGCATTGGAGATATCGTATCTCCCTGTCTGACGCCTTTCTTTATAGGGATTTTGTTGCTTTCTTTGTGGAGGACTACGGTGGCTGTGGAGCCGCTATAGGTATCTTCCAGTATCTTTACATATGGCTCATCTACACCCTGATTCCGTAATGCCTCCATGACTGCTGAGGTTTCGACTGAATCAAACGCTTTCTCGTAATCAATGAAAGCTATATATAACGGTTGGTTATATTCTGCACATTTCTCTATCACTTGATTGATAGTGTGAATATGGTCTATTGTTGAGTAGCCTTTACGGAATCCTGCCTGGTCCTTTGGTTGACAGAAGTCTAAGGTGTTCCTGATTCTATTTGCGATTACCTTAGTAAATACTTTGTAGGCAACGGACAGTAAGCTGATCGGTCTATAATTTTTCAAGTCTTTGGCGTCCCCTTTCTTATGGATTAGGATTATGTTAGCGTTCTTCCAAGATTCCGGTACGCTCGAGGTTATGAGGCATTGCGTATACAGGGTGGCCAGTTTCTCTAGAACAATCTGACCACCATCCTTCAACAAATCTGCTGTTACCTGATCCTCCCCAGCTGCCTTCCCCCTTTGCATAGCTCCTAAGGCTTTCTTTACTTCTTCTGGCGTTACCTGTGGGATTTCGAATTCCTCTAGGCTATTCTCTCTTCCACTATCGTCGTGGGTGCCACTGGTACTGTATAAATCTCTATAGATCTCCTCAGCCACTTGAACTATCTCATCCATATTAGTAACGATATTGCCGGCTTTGTCTCTTAACGCACACATCTGATTCTTGCCTATTCCTAGTTTCTTCTTCACTGTTTTTAGGCTTCCTCCGTTCCTGAGAGCCTGTTCAATTCTATCCATATTATAGTTCCTGATGTCCGCTGTCTTACGCTTGTTGATTAACTTAGAAAGTTCTGCCAGTTCTATTCTAGCTGTAGGGTTAGAGGCTTTCATACATTGGCGTTTCTTGATCAGATCTTTCGTCTCCTGCGATAGCTTACTGGTTTCCTGTCTAACGGAGTTACCACCGACTTCTATTGCGCACTCCTTAATGGTTCCCATGAGATAGTCGTTCATTGCTTCAACACTAAGGTCCTCTTCCTGAGTTAAAGCCGAATACCTGTTCTGTAGCTTGATCCGGAATTCCTCTAGTTTCCCTCTTACCGCTAATTCATTGATTGGCTTCTTGTGTACCAGTTTCTTCCGTTCCCTCCTCAAGTCTAGGCTAATTCGAGTTCTTACCATCCTATGGTCACTGCAGCGTACCTTGCCGAGTACGTCTACATCTTGTATGATGCCAGGGTTCGCGCAGAGTATGAAGTCGATTTCATTTCTAGTCTCACCATTCGGGCTCCTCCACGTCCACTTTCGACTAACCCGCTTGCGGAAAAAGGTGTTCATTATCCGCATATTATTCTGTTCTGCAAACTCTACTAATAATTCTCCTCTGCTATTCCTAGAGCCTATGCCATATTCCCCCACTGACTTGTCTCCAGCCTGCTTCTTGCCTACCCTGGCATTGAAGTCGCCCATCAGTATAGTGTATTTTGTTTTGACTTCACCCATCGCCGATTCCACGTCTTCATAAAAGCTTTCGACTTCCCGGTCATCATGACTGCATGTAGGGGCATAGACTTGTACCACCTTCAATTTGTACCTCTTATTAAGTTTCACAACAAGACCTGCCACCCTCTCGTTAATGCTATAGAATTCCTGTATGTTACCAGCTATTTCCTTATTAATCAGGAATCCGACTCCTAGTTCTCGTCTCTCCGCTAAGCCCCGGTAACACAGTACATGCCCGCTTTTTAGCACTGTATATGCTTCTTTTGTCCTCCTAACCTCACTGAGCCCTATTATATCCCATTTACTACCCTCTAATTCCTCCAATAACACTGCTAGACTCGCCTCACTAGATAGCGTTCTAACGTTAAACGTTGCCAGGTTCAGATTCCAATGGCGGCCTGTCCGGAGCCAGGTATTCTTAGCACCCTCTGCAGCGTTACAGATCTGACCGCCGCCGTGGTCAGTTGCTTCGCGGCTGCTGGGGACTGAGGGCCGGGGTTTGATTGTTGTATTCATATAGGAGGTTGTGGCCAAGTACTGCACCAGGGTGGCCAATCCTGCTCTGGTGAGAGAGTTTGCGTTTGGCAGGCATTCTCAAATCATGAACAGCAGGATGCCACTATCCCTCAAAAGGAAAGTGTATAACAGCTGTGTGTTACCAGTACTCACATATGGGGCAGAAACCTGGAGACTTACGAAAAGGGTTCTGCTGAAATTGAGGATGACGCAACGAGCTATGGAAAGAAGAATGATGGGTGTGACATTAAGGGATAAGAAAAGAGCAGATTGGGTGAGGCAACAAACGCGGGTAAACGACATCTTAGTTGAAATCAAGAAAAAGAAATGGGCATGGGCCGGACATGTAATGAGGAGGGAAGATAACCGATGGTCACTAAGGGTTACGGACTGGATTCCAAGGGAAGGGATGCGTAGCAGGGGGCGGCAGAAAGTTAGGTGGGCGGATGACATTAAGACGTTTGCAGGGACAACATGGCCACAATTAGTACATGACCGGGGTAGTTGGAGAAGTATGGGAGAGGCCTTTGCCCTGCAGTGGGCGTAACTAGGCTGATGATGATGATGATGATGATGATGATGATGATGATGATGATTTATGCAAGACGCGCCTCAGAGAGCTAATGGTGTCACCGCTGGTCCGGAAGCGGCTTCCCCCGCGCCGGTCGATAAGGATCGGCTGCGAACGGGAACGCGATCCGGAAACTTCCATGCTGAGCTTCCGCACATCGGAAGCTCAGTGCAATACGGGGCAATGCGATTAACGCGCGGTATAATGTTTTGTTTCTTATGGACGGACATGGTGGCAAATCGTCATATTGGGTGCCGCTTTCTGTCTGATTTATTATTCTTTGCCGCAGTCGTTTGCCTGCATTTATTCCTGGAGACAAAATAAGCCTGAACGAAAAATAAAGAAATAGAAATAGCACGGCAAAACTTGAAGATTGGTGTAGTAAGGGGCTATTATAATCTGCTTCAGTATCTAACTTCGTCATGGGATTCACTGCTGTATTCGTGGGGAAAGAAATTCTGTCCTGACATCTATAGATTGTTCGAACAAATTTTCATTTTCTTGTGGTCCTGTTTTAACTGGTCGGCTATATTTCACTAGTTCACTGAACGAGTTTATTGCTGGTAATGCGCCTTGTCCGCTACCCGCGCCTGAACGGAGATGTGATATTGCTAAGAACAGTCTAGTATGCGCTGATGCATTGGCACCTTTCATATCAGCCCGGCAAGATAGGATATGCCTGTGGGGGCCGCTGTGTAAGTAAACCAAATTAACCCTAATATCTCTCTCTCTCTCTCTCTCTCTCTCTCTCCACACACACACACGCACACACACGCACACGCACAGCTTAGAAGAGCACTACTCACTGGAAAAGGTGGCTCAGCGCTCATGATGTTCTGCGTCAGAGCACAAGGCACTGTACTAAGTTTTTGAACAGGGCAGATAAGCATCGAAAAGTACAAAATATGTAGATCCAGCGCCCATATTAGAATATATGCCAAGCAAAGCTTTAGTGATTAGGTCTGCCGTACAAGCTAATGAAGAAATGTACAATTATGTTTGTATTCATTGCATGTAATGTGTATTCTCAAGCAGTTTTTTATACCAATGGCACATACACAGTTGCACAACCCCAGTGCCAAAGTAGTCTGTTGGGGCACATACATAGTCGCACATTACAAGTGGCCCAAGTCGCTTGCTGAGTCAAACGGCACTCATCAGAAAGTTGTCTATTTGTGCACGTGCTCGGGAGCACAATTAGTCTAACTACACCTTAACATAAATCTGGTAAGGAAACGATGACTATAACGGCAAACCTAGGGGAAGAGGCAAAGTAAGATTTGCTATAAGGTCACAGGTCCTGCTTACATCCTTCTCTTCCAAAATTAAAAACCGGCTCGAAGGTCGTTGTTTTGATGCGAATGCTGAAACAAAACGCGAATCGCAGAAGGTAACCCGTCCGTGCGGGAAAGTAGACTTCGGGATATATCTTCATTCTAGCAGTGACAGTGCAAGTCCTGCATTGCTGCGCAAGGGAACCATTTCCAAGGTGACAGTGCTCGAATGCTCATAAATAAACAACTTTATGCAAAACAGAGCCAGTCTCAAAACTTCTTGACACTACCTACATTAGCCTACTGTTTCTTAATATTCCAGCTGTTCCCTGCTGCTTTATTGGGCTGGACTGACGAGCGCGAACATTTGAACTTTCATGAACAAAATACGAGAAGCCTGCAGGATTAAAGTCAAGAGAACACGCATGCCTACCCATGCAAATACGAATTTGCATAATCGACAAGAACTCTAGGACGTCGGCAAAGGCAAAAGTGCGTGCTCTAATGGTGGCCGCCGGCGTGCTTCTTAGTTGGAGACGACCCGGAATCATGACTAGTAGAACACTACTACACTACTCATGGCAGAAAAGTGTGAAAGCAATTTAGTTCTAAGAAACGCATCGCACAGAAGATAAATACCGCTGTATAATTTATTCATCTGCGGGCCTTTCGAATGGAATGTTCCTTATTGCGCTAAACTTGGCACTATGTTCAGCGAAGAGTCGCGTTAAACTTAAAAATGACGAATAGTTTTAGCGTTTACCCGGCAAGCAGTCCGTGTTTAATGAACCGAGTTCTAGCAGCTTCAGTAAGCCACCGTATATGCCCAGTCAGCGCCTAGAAAGGAATAGGCGCCGACAAAGACAAAAGCCGTCTAGGCTATTTTTCATGAGCGCTACCATTAATCATGAGCGTTCAGAAAACGCATTATGCCTGCTATTGAATCCAATCAGGCAAGTTTTGCGAAAACAAAGTTCTAAGGAAGAAAATGACCTGCTCAGTTAACTGAGCCAACTTACACCACTTGAAGGGTGGTTTGCTGAGTTAGTTCGTATTCAATTTTTGAGGGGAGCATCGCGAAGTAAGTTAATACCAAGGTTGCTTAAACTGAACGCTGCTGTCATATTATCAGCTTGGTTTGGTTTACATGCTCCCGTGCGTAAATGGTGCGGGTGTTGTTTTTGTGACTCTAGACATAGCTGCAGTAGTATAGCTTCTGCTCGCATAAAAGCCTGGCGTTCTTTGTTTAGGCGCTTTTCTTCACAATCTTATCGAAAACCCATCATGGAAGGAGAACTAGCGGGATTATTCCAGAATATATTATGAGGCTTCGCCTTGCCGATGCAACCTGTCCCCATATGGCAGTCCGTAGAGAGAGAGAAAGAGAGAGAGAGAGACAAAAAAAGGGAAAATGCAGGGGGAGGTTAACCAGATGGGTAAATCTGGTTTCGTAAAGTGGAAAAGAAGTATATCAGGCGCCTCAAGTGAAGCATCCAGAAATAAAACGAAATGGTTAAGACAGAAGTATTGCACTGCTAGAAGTAAAGATATCTTGTTCGCACTACGAAGAAAAAACCATTTACTTTGTGCCTTATCCTTAGTGTGAATGTATGCACTGTTGTCTATTTCGTGCGCCCAAGTACTACCGGAATTCAGTCAGTAAGCAGCCACAGTAACTCTGGCATCTGCATACGTTGCTCTACAAGGTGGTTTTTTATGATTTTCTGTTCTTTTCAAAAGTGCTTACTCCCTGACCATTTTAGCATTCTGAGCATTGAATGCTGAAATGGCCTTTCGTGGCCTCAAACCAGAAGGTGAGAGTAAAGCAAGTGAGCATGCATATACTTGTTGGAGTGGGGTTGGGTTGACGCACTCACCCCGAAACCTGGTTTGGAATTCTTCAATTACCATTTTAATTCCCCAATAAACATGATATCTGGACCCGTTGTATTGTTACCTCAGAGCGGCGTAATACGACAAAGCCTTCAAGATTCGATCAATCAACAATGTCCCACCAAATATTTGCAATGAACGAATCTAAAATTTTCCGTGAAACACAGCATGAGTCATCTCCTGCAAGAAGTCTGAAGGTTCAATTCATATAATTTTCCTTTATGTAGTTGGAGAAACTTTAAAAAGTCATCGTTATTTTTGTGAGAACCACGGTACGTCAGAAGAAGTGGAGCGTTACGAATCGAAATAATGTGTTTGTGCACCTAGTTAGGTTTGTAACCTCCCTGCTGTAATTCCCTACGCGGCGATGCACGTAACTAATAAATAAAATGACACACGCTGCAGGGGCGGCGAACGTTGCTTTCCATGAACCCGTTATCTAATTTATTGTAGCAGTCGCAGATTCGGAATATTTCTTCGTGTCCTTTTGTTTCAACATTGCGCGAAGTTCGCAGTGCATCAATATCCAAAGAAATGAGATACGGCAAGTAATTTGAGGGCAGTCCATTATCTGGCTAATCGCTGGTTATTGTTTACACCGGAATAGTAACAGAGTGCTAGGCGCAGAGTTTGAAAGAGCACATGTACGGTGCATTGTGTAAAGCTTAAGTACTAAATTTACCACTCGGAAATGCACGTATGGGCTGGTGGTTTGACACTGCCACCAATTTACATGTCATTATCCCAACAAATTACCGCGAACGTCTGGTAAACTCTTCGCTTGCTCTATGCTGAAACAAGGTGGCAGCTGTTCAAATATTTGCCTAAGTTATGCAACGAACTTCTTTAGAACAGGGAATCAGCAGCTGGCCAGTGTATGCTGCACGCTATACTGCGGTGAATAGACAGCTACTTTGTTTTGATGCAGTTAATTACTTTTCTATGGATTGCTACTTTCTGGAATCTATCGGTAATAAGAAATTATCCCTTGCAACGATGCTATTCGCGCTAGAAAAGGAAACTAACACAGCGTGAGAAAAACCGGACGCGCGCTCTAAAGGGCGATTTCGTCACTTTCTTTTCTTTGCTGGCAGGCGAAATTTCACAAGGTGTTGCCGAACCTTGGATTTCTTCCTCGTTTTGAAAGAACAAGATATACACGTTAAGTACGTTCCAGCCTTTTGCGAATTGTTGCTCGTCGTGGAGACCACCAGGTTATTCAGGCAGGGTAAAGCACAACGCTTGAAAAGAGTACATACGCGGTAAATAAATCAAAAGTGCAGCTGAAGTGCGGCGCTAGCAGGCTTTATATAAAGCGTGCTAAAAGCCAAACATTCTCTGTACTTTATGCAATCACTGATTACTTTCCAGAGAAAACAGCTTATAGTCCGTACCAGAACAAAAATTGTGCAGTGCACTATCTTTTGAATGCAGCCTTTTTTTGTGCGCACAAGTCGAGGACAGAGAAAAGGCTAAGGCACGCGCACCTGCAACACTGTTTTATAAATTTCGAAGAAAGCAACCACATGTACCGTAAATTCTGTGACATAACGGGTGCGCCTCCTACAGAAACAGAAGGCGGCGCGATGTGTCACAGAATCTGCCGTATTCAAGGTAGGGCTCGCGCGGCCGCGCCATCCGCAGGCCCTGCTGCGTATGGCATAAAATAAAGTTACAGTGACAATTTCCTCGTGGAACCACTGCGGTCCATAGGCCCCTTCAGCGTAGGGCAGTGAATTTCCTATAGAACTAGTGTGGAAACAGCACGAGCTCTGGTAGGATCACTGTGTACAGGCTCGGCCGTGCTGTCGGCTGAGCACGTGCTGGTGGGCGAGTTGATTGTGCACGTTGCGCCAAATAAAACAACGGACGAAGGGAGGCGTCACGGTACAACCACGTAGGCGCCTACATGGTTGTCCCGTGTCGCCTTCCTTCGTCCGTTGTTCTGTTTGGCGCCTTCACTGTAATCGTGTTGACGGAGTGAGCGGGACAGCGGCGCTTGGCCGGATAGTATCACTGTGCATCAGATCTCCGCAAATTTTTCGAAATTTCCCCCTTCAGATTCGGTCTCCTGATAGGGATGCTTTTGCTGGCTGAATCATTAACAGGTTATGTATTTCCGGCAATACTTTGGAAGCCGAAGCTTGCTTATTAACGTGAAGTTCATTGCATGACTGGAGGTGGCTGAGAAATAGTCTTGCATATGCCGTCTGTCTCTATAGATGTTCCTACAGATCAGGTTACGCCTTAGACAATCTCTTACAGCGTAGTTCGTGCTAGGTGTTAAATATTACGAAAAACATTATGCATGACACAGTAGTGGCAACTAATTCCCTGTGAAATTACTGAGAGCATTGTTGCGTCCACTAAAATATCGGAGAAGCTTTATTTCTTGCGGGATAGGTGCTTAGCGCCTGGGATGTTGCCCCTTATTGCAAAAACGAGTTTTCTAGAGAGAGCAAGGGGCATGCAAGCTAGCGTGTAACGTCCTTAGCCTTTCACCTAAACACAGCTTTCTTCCTGTATCCCTGACCCTTCAATTTCGTGCCACTGAAAACGTTATTCTCTCGGTTATCATGAAATATGCACGTGATTGCGACGTTCCTTGGCCACGTTCTGTAAACAAAAGGAAACGACATTTCGTAATTACTTTGGTTGCTCATTGCTGCAGTAGCTGTTTACTTATTTTGAGTATTTTGACTTTCTGCTCAAAGAAATGGCTGCGCCCTCCGAAATCTTCTCATGTGGGCAACTGCACGCACATTAGTTGTTGGTTTATTGATTATTCATGTTTAAGTAGAGATTAGGAATTAAAAGGAGATGGAAGGAAAAAAAAAAGACCAGCAGTTTAGCCAATTAAAACTGGCTGCACTGTGTTGGGATAAGAATGTGCGCTGGAAAAGGACGTAGGAGTTCCAGGGCAATAGGTTAAGAACCCCAATATTTCAAACCATCTAAAAGCACCGGGTTATTGTTTGTATAAGGGTAGCCGTTTCGGCTAGTCGGCAGGCCATAGTTAGCGAGAGTTAAAGCGCTAAGCAAAGGGTGAGTACACAGAGTGAAAGATGTGTACTTTGTCTTTCTTTTTACTAGCTTCATCTTTTGTTAATCACATGTTTTTCGTTCTTCTCCTTATTTTCGTGCTTTGGCACAATAAAGCTCACTAGCGCTCGTCGTCGTCTTTGACGTTGTGTACTCGTCCTTTGCTTAGCGCTATAGCTCTGGCTGATTATAGTAATTGTTTCATTCTTATTTAAGAAAGACCTAGGTGACGTGCTGAAAGTTGGATAAAGCGTTTTGTTTTATTGTAATGGGTAGTGTAGTGTAGTGTCAAATTTGTCACGTCTCCACTTGCAGGATCTGAAGAAAAAGAAAAAGAAATCGAAATGCGGTCTTAATTTTATTTCAACAAGTGATAGCGAGTGAAAAAAAGGAATTTTTGGTAGATATCGTGTTCCTGCAGCATCGCCGTATTCTTTGTGGTTGCTTTAAAGTTATGAGGATGCAGTGTTCTCGTGCAGCAGTGGAGTATGCTGCTATAAGACTTAAGCAGTTGCAGCCATGATCGTGAGGCAAGTATTCCGACGAACGCCGAAAGGTGCCTAGGAATGCCTTATTGGCAGAATGCGCTCACTTTCAAACAACAAAGTGAAGAATTCAGTCAAATCATAGTTGTAAAACTCCCTTATTTCTTGAAGTTGGACAGCGACCGGCGGAATCATCGGCGCAAAGCAAAACACAGCAAGTCTGTGCCAGCTGCACATATTTCAATTATTCCGTATACTTCTTGTACACCGGCTGACGTGGCTAACTGACTGATTGCCTAGTTAAAATCAGTAGTCAATAGACAGGCTTGGGGAGACTGTACACTGGCCGAAGTAGCTTACTGACTGATTGCTGAGCTAAGCTGAATAGTCAATAGACAGGCTTGGCCGGAAGACCGCTTTCTGTCGATCACTTTTTTCTTTACTCGCCTACTTGGATACACTTCATTACGAAGTGTTACGTTGCCTTCCAGCAAGCAATGCGCCAGGAAGAACACTTGCTCACGGTTCTAACAAACTGTCACAGAAGAAGCCAAAGGGCCAGGCGAAAAAAATAATTGATCCATCTGCTCGATAGAAAAAAAAAGACAGCAGAGTTCAGCCATTCCTTCAGCTCTGAACTCATTTACTGAGACAGCACCATTTTTCAACAGTGAAGACACCAGCGTTATTTCCTGTTGCCTGCTTCCCCTTCAAATAATTGGGTTCTCCCAGTACGGCAATCTACACAATAACCTAGCGGTTATGGCGCGCATTCTATAGGGGCCAAGGGGTGCAATTTTCGTTTAAACACGTGTTTTAGAGGAAGAACAAAAAAAAATTACTTCATCTACGTATTTATTTCGGGCACGAGCCCCACCGACAACGCTGACTAGCCAACTGCCAGCAATGACCGACAGCCGACAGCGACTTCCAGGCTAACATCGCCCGACAGCAAAAACATGGCATTAGCGCCATTGATACCACGAAATGTCGGGGAATGTTGAACTTCGATAACTGTGCGAGTCAACAGTGCGCCCACACACCGCGAGTGCCACTGGCGTACTGGGGCTACTTCCCATAGCGGCATGGCGAAACGCGAAAATAATAGGCGAACACACCCACAAGTTTTCTTTCTGTGTCGGGAATCGAAGAGCAAGTCGCCGATCGGTCAACTATTTGCAACGTTTCTGTCCACGCGCGCACGAATACATTTTAATCTGCGCTGTGAGTAATCAAAAAGTAATTTGCAATGTATCCGATCAACGCTGGCGACGATAATGACGTGGTCGGAACCAACCACCATGGTCGGAGCAGGCGACAGATAGGAATTTTCCCTGCGCCCAAGGACGCCAACAAATTAATTTGTTGCACACGCAACTAACGACGACAGCAGGCGTGCGGCCGGAACAGCCTTACAAATCTTCCGGTGTAGAAATTTGCATATAGAAGGTGAAAGCAAGCTTCAGAATTCTACATTCGTTGCCTTCAGCCGGGAAGCTTGCGCACAATAAGACTACAACGCAGATATAACGTATAAATGAAGCGCATGCTTAGACTCCTTCTCCATTTGGTCAAAGGCTTGTGTGGTCGATTTACTCATTGTGCCACGTGGGGGCCGATACAACGGATATCTGAGCCGTGTCTTCATTCAGCACGGCCTTAGTAAACAAGCGAGAAAACGCTGGTCAAAAGGCGCTCAATGGCGGGCGCTGTCAGGTAACCAAATATGGCGAAGTTTATGCGCAAGGTGCTGTAAACTGTTTATATGTAGTTTGCATTTAGGCCTCCAGACATTGAATCATAGAAAGTAGCACACCCGATGCACTTTGCTTGCAACGTTTGAAGTAGACAACGCCACCTTAGCTCCCGTAAATACGTGTTTCTAATCTATGGTACTTACGAGATGTTGGCACTTCTAAGCGGCGTTGGCTACTGCTGCGCATATAAATTGAGTAAATACTAAATGATAAAGGAACAAGGCAGCAGTGAAGGTCCAAATTGTCACAGAATAACAATGTCACACAATACATACTCAAACTTAGATCACGTAGATAGCTGTCAATATTTACTGTGCGCAAATGCCACAAAATATACGCGGCCTCGAAGGGCAATCTCCTAAAGAGAATGAAGCCATCGGATAGCATATTCACCCCAATAACTTATACAGGATTGAGGCAATGTACTCATAATAAAACAACATGGTAGTTTCTGAGCTGCTCGCTTTGTACGATTTCGAGGGCCACGCTCCCAAATGAAGACGTCGTAACTTCACATCGCGTCGTTCGCCGTAATGAATCACTGCCGCGAATTGCCCGAGGCCGACGGCCGAAGTCGTTTAGCAGTTGCGTAGCATTTCGCTTGTTTGGTGTGCTTTGGATATATTATTTGGGCCTTTCAGGTGGCTTGGCTCAAGAAATTTCCTGTATGTTGTTTTGCTACGGTTTTCCTCTTGTAACGCCAGTGCAATGGACGTGTAAAAGATGTCCAGTGTTATTGTGTTCCCGAACGAGAGACGAGTCATCTCGTTACTGTGTTATCGACAGACTACGGTGTTCCGTATATTTGATAAGGGGCTCCTGGCTGTATCTGCGACCCCGCTTCCCATTTGTATTCTTTCAGGCCCATTGTTATGCGGGCAGACTGATCTAGTTCATCGATTCCCAAAGTGGGCTACTTTCGTACCAAGCCTGCGGCGCCAGGAGTTCATTATTGACTCGCCGCCGGCCAAAGGTCAGTGTTGCGGTGAGTCTTTCTAAATATTATTTAGCTTACCTTTGCCCAAACCTTCGGAGCTTTGCTGAGGCTTGTTTACATATTATGCCAATTTCGTAGTCTGTACCAAGCTGTAGGCACAAGGCGCAAAAAAAAATGTACTTCTATAGGACTAAAACAGTATAACTATGAAGAAAGACAGTTGTAAGCCGATATGCAGTTGATGGTCAGCAATTATATTTTACTACCTGAACAACAGATACTAACCTGCGCTCTAACTGATGAACCTACGCATGATGTACTGATGCACATCATACATAATGTACGTATGACGGCCCTCGACAAACAGGCCAACAAATAATACAATCACTAATTCCCTCACAAAGCTGTCATTCAGAAAGGTTCTAGCAGACAACCTGAGTCGTCCATTTCTTTCCCTGTATCAGTTTCACCAGCAACCTCTTTCGTTAGCGTTGATTACTCTAGTAATGAAGCAGCCGCTTTCCTAAAATTTTCGCAGTATATTGCCACCCACGCAACGGTCGGCGATTCCACAGTCTGTCTTGTAAAGTATTCACGCCAGTCCACTAATGAGCTGTTTCGTCTCTTCCCACGCATTTGCTTCGTCAGCGGGGTACTTTCATTTGTATGGACAATGCAGCATTGTAATAGCCAATATTCCAGTTGTATCCTCGTTTTTCATTTTTTTACCCTTCGAACCGCTTATACATATACGGGGGCAAAACTAATTTTGTGGAATTTTCAAGCAATTGCCCTCTGTGCTTGGCCTAAACATTGTTTTTTTATGTTTAGTGTTTCAAGTACTACGAATGGACATCGTAAAGTACCGACTCCTCATGAACACTTTTCATTACAACCTCTTCAAGAGACGTTAGCTTAGAGACTTTGCTTTTCCTCATCGTCGATTCAATAAGCTCTATTAGTTGAAAATAGACAATTAGAACATAACTGAACCAATAACAAGAAGGCTAGTTTCCGGTCCAAGCAAATTCCATGTAGGGTAGGTTACAGGGACGAACTTAAAAAAGAAAAGAGAAGAAGACGAAAGAAAAGGGAAAAAAAAGCGACACGTGATCGAGATACTTAAAAAGTGAATAAGTCAATATATAATTGCAATCGGCCATGAACGTTGAAGTGATAAAAATAAAACTGCACGTAAGTGAACAGGTTGGTCCCTCGACAATATTTTGATGATTTATTCTAAACAGCTCAGATGTTATTTGTAGTTTCTGGCAGCTCTTATTAAAAAAAGTAGCAGTTCATTCCAAACCTTTGCACACTGAAATTCGAAAAGGCTCTCGCCCTGTACATTTGGCATATGGGTAAATTGTCGCTTTCATTGATCATTGTGTCCTATTGCGAAGCGGGGTCATGAACACGCTGTAGAAAGAAGTGCATTACTGTGACGCGTAATGTTACCTGCTAGAAGCGATGTCTTGTATTTGCGCAGAATAATGAAGGCTAAGCATGCGTAAGTACTGATAAATTTTCGTCAGCTGGATGAGTGACTGGTGTAAACGTGAATCTGCCCAGTGTTCGGGTTTGTAGCCGATGTAGTGGTGCTAAGTAGGAAGTAGATGTTTGACTCCACGACTCGGCGCAGTAGGAAATGTAGCTGTGGAACATGGAAAGATATAACGTTCCTAGAAGACTGCAAGGCAAGTAAGACAGCGCTTTAATTAAAGTGATACGAACGAAAGGTAATTTTTTTTACAGGCGCTGTGTAGTTTTTTCTTTGTAGTTCAGGTGTTCCTCAAAAATGAGTCCTAGTTATGTAAATACCTGTGCTCTTTCAGTCGGGCGATCACATAGGAGCGACAGAAATGTTTTCTATATTTCCTCCTACAGTGAAAAATTATAAATGCGTTTTTACATGTTATATACATAAATATTATCATTGGAATCGTATGACGTAGGACATTTGGTTTTCGGTGCTCGTTTTTCACATAAAAAAAAATTCATATCCTGAGCATCGTCTCAAATTTGTAGCCTCTGCACTTCTTGCCTAAGTTTACAGTTAGTCAACGGTACAAGGAATGAGACCGAGGGAAACCGTCTTAAAAGTAGTTGTTTCTTTCGCCGAGTCCGCTGAATGCACTACGATAGGTTATTGCGCACTGCTGCTCATCAGTTATGGGCTATAGCGTTTGTGCGCAAAGCACAGCGAAACGCGGAACGCTCGACTGGTTTCGCTTTTGAGAGCAGCATCAGGGCGCGTTCTCCTTTGCTTCGTCGTTTTCGGCACAAACACACTGCACGTGTCTAGTGTATCTGGAGACCTCGCAATCTTCGAAATGCTGGCCGCGCATGCGCTGATGATGTGGCAGCACGACACGGGAAGCCATGCGCCGGCGTCGCGAACGCGCCTAAAGTGTCCGCATAATTGTTGTTATCGCAATGAAATGTCTGCTTCTGGGTTGTCCTCGTAATAACGGCACCTTCCCTTCGTGCGCGTTCACGGCTGCCACGCTGCTTCAAATGCCTGTCGCGCGGAGGCTCGCGTGCTGGTGCATGTATGTTGCACCAAGGGCCGGAAGGCGGAGATTAGAGGCCTTCGAGCTGGGAAAGAACCAAGTGCTGCCTCATAAAGTTCGGATGAGTGCGCATCTCACGCTTCTCTTATTATAAATGTATACATATATCTCTGTCGCCTTAGGCGCTGGCGCCGGCACCCCCGCTGAGCTGGTGGAGGAGATAAGCTCCGGAGAATATTCTCACGAAAGCGCCGCACATGTGACGATCTTGCGTTGCAAGGCATGCCGTGAGAATGCGCGGTACTCGAGTTCGTGATGAACGCGAATGGACGCTGCAGCTGCGTTAAAGAGGCACACGCAGAATAAACTGGTAGTCCAAAGTTGCGTACAATCATTGTGAAGGCACACTCGTTCTGCATTCCATGTAGTATACTTACGTAGTTGGGGCGATATGTAGTCGTTGCGGATACGAGCAACGTGTACTTACGGGCCACTAATCTAGAAAGCGAGGTTGGTTCCGATGGAACAGGTATACGGAACACGATTTCATAGAGGAAAATTGCAAGAGCGGCCAGAGGCTATGTCTTGTTGGTTTTTAATTGGTGTTACTTTCTTTTTTTTAAGTGAAGCTTCATTTGCCTACTTGCTCGTTTTTCACGTGGATGCCGTATGTGGCGTGCTATGTGCCTTGGGGTCACTCGTTATCTAAGTGGATATGTTTGTGCATACAAATGCGAATGTTATATGAAACTACCACTGAAGCTGCTAATACAGCCCTTGTGTGCTGCCCAAGCATGCGGATAATAGTTATAGTAGTTATATTAATATATATCTTTCTACAAATGAAAAAAGATGCTTGTTATGTCGGCTGACATATCTTTAAAGCCAACTATTTTGTTATTAGAATTGTTAGTTATATTTCGCAAATTCTTCGACTTGCAGTTGTTTTTAGCCATTAGGCATGTGCCGCTGAGAATTTACTAGTTCTTCGCCAATTCCCCAGGATCGGTATGTCCCAGTGCGACACAATAGGTTAAGAATTCCTGAATCTTGCTTGGTGCGTGTCGTACTTTTCTGTGCGTACGCCTGCCATCACCATTCTTCCCTGAAGAACCATCGTAGATCGCCATAATTATTTGGGCATCGCTGTGTGTACGCCTTACACAGTGCATCCGCCTCGATTGGAGTTGGTATTTCGGTATAGCTTGTGAACAATCCAGCACATTAGCAGAAAAATATTGTGTGACGAAAAGGTTGACCTTTGCGGCGGGTAAAGAAAGATTCCATGAGGGTCACTCGTTGCATAAAACAAAAGTAAACGGTATTGTGCGTAGCATTGTTGGTTGTAAAGCATTTCATTACCCGTGCTTAACGCACATAATCCGATGCTAACGCAACAGTTCTGCCTCCGTGGTCTCCTCACTTGAGATCTCCCAAGTGATTTTCGGAGCTGGATTCTCCAGGCATCTTAGGCATGCTCGCGCTGCCTACTACGAACACACACCGTGGAACCATGATTTGACGTGCTTCTCAACTATTGTGCTCCATAATGTATGTTTGGGTCTGTATTTCGGTCCTCATTGTTTCTGGCTTCGATGCAACGACTGTTTAATTTGATTTTTGGTGCACGTTGAAGAATCGCAGGAGGCGAAAATACAATCCGTAGTCGCCCACTACGGCGTGCCGCACAATAAGATATTGTTTTTCGCAGCTAAAACCGCTCAATATTATTTACTTTCTTTTTTAGTTTCGTAATACAGCACGTGTCACTACTTGGTACGATCGCATAAGTTTTACACACGGCGAATATTGTACGTCCCCTTTATTCGCTCTCAGTCTCCCTTCCCACTGTATCGTAATATAAATTTATACCAGTTTACACAAACCTACAGGCATCCGAATAAGGGATGCTACGCTTTAAGTAATTTCAATGTCACGTACAAATATATATTCGGTATTGTCTTTGTCTGCTGTCCTGTTAAGCTTTTACCTGCCCTTGGCGAGGTACTTTCCCATAAATAATTTGTTTCGGCACATTGCTGAGAGATCTGACTTGCATACGAAGGGCAAGAGAAATGAGACACGAGATCTCCAATGTGCACTTGCATGCGAACGGGCTTGTTGCTTCTTTTCCACTTCAGTTCTTTCCGTAACTAAGTTTTCTATGTAAATATTAATTCCATTTTTATCTAAATCTATTTTTTTTCTCTTCTAATTTAGCCGTGTTAAGTTCAGTACTCACCTTCACAACTTGTCACAGTAGCTTAGTGGCTATGGCATTGCTCTCATGAACACGAAGTGAAGAGCCTAGCTCACAGCTGAGGCGGCTTTCAGAACTCCGCATGGTGAAAATCATCTCACGCATGAGAAAAACGCAACAATGCACGCGGAAAGCAGGGACCGGCTGACGCTTCACTGTGTGGCTGGTCAATCAGCCAGTTCCGAGTCAAATAAATCGTCAAATCAAAAAGAAGGAAGAAGCCACCTCTCACCAATCGCTCACCACCAGGGACTGACATCGTCACCAATTGGTACGAGGTGGACTGGGGTCGATGTCAAGGAAAGCTTTCTTGACGCAAAGCTGCCCACGCGCCTATGTGACTGTTTACTACAACCGATGCCAGAAGAAACCTACTGCATATAATACAGCTGCAAGTATAGCGTCACTGTGTCACAGTGTCACAGGCGTCAGATAGACAATCAGTTTGCCTTTAAATGTATTACATTAATTCCGTCTACGAAACCACGCTTTCAGGAAACGTTTTAAAATTTCGCTTGAAGAGTCACAGGTAGTCACGGAATGTTGGACTGCCTTCACTTTATGTGCAGCAAGTGGAGTGCAATCAATAAGCCATCAATTGTAATATTTCTTTCACTATCGCACTCCCCCTTAGAGCAAGCGTATACCTATAATCACTACCCGAGTCACAATTTGTAGGCGCAGCCTGTGCAGTAACAACAGGTCATATTTGTTGTCATATCATAAGAAGCCAACAAACAGTGACACCAAGGAAATTGCAGTGGACGTGGAACATCCTTTCTTCCACACGCATATATATATATATATATATGGAAAACAAAGCAAGACAGGTCCCTCTCTTTTTCTCACTCAAACCCTAACACGTCACACAAATTGCGCAGTCCGAAAAGCGGCTGGTTGTTTCCCATTTTCCTATTTGCTGCACGCGTCAATGAACACATACCCGGACACCGCGCGGCCTTGCCTGCTCTCACGTTCAGCCGCGCTACATGTGCAAACGGCCTTCGAGCTTGCGGGTGAAGCTACGACCTCGATTCAGCTAGCACGACGCCGTTACCTATCTCTGAGATTAAAACCGGCGCGACGGGTGTTAACTGCCTTCAGCTGCCCTTTGGGTGACAGCGTTTCTTCATGTGGAAGAATTTAATTAAGAACTGCCCTATGCCTGTACAGTGGACAGCAGGTTCCCGTAACTTCGAACTTCTCCGTCGAGACGCACGTTGTTTACCTCGAATTTACTTAGTGGTAAATTCATTATGTCAGTGAGGCGTCTGTTACCGTCTTTACGAGAAGTTCAGACATTTGTGACGAGTCCAGTCAGTCAAAAAACAACGACCTCGAATAGACGATTGACGACATAATTTGAAGAAAAGGGCCGCTTTGGATCGGCGGCTAAATGGATGAGGTACTGAGGATGAGGTCACACGTTATATTTGCGCTCGCAGCGGCTGCATTTTGACGGGAATAAAATAAAAGGCAAAAAAATAGTTCCCTATATAGAATGCGTAAAATCATAGGGTCCATGAAGTGTTAGTGGCTTTGCCTTTGCTTTCAGAGCGAAAGCACAGCCTTCGAGATTGGTTTCCGTTACTCGGTGGGGGCTATCACGGGACCGTGGATTTGAACACCACATCTAGTAATTTTTGCAGGAAGCTCTGTAGAACAGTGACAGCTCTCGAGAAAATCTGTCATGGAACCGGGAACAAGTGCTGTGTTGTAACAAGGAAACAGGCTTCCTAGAAAGGGAAAGGTTATCGTGAGTGGCAGCAAACAGGTGGGACGTTTGCAGGCGCATACTGGATTCCTGTGACGAGGACAGTAAGAAATTAATCACTCCGGTTGTACAATTCGCTTAATTAGACCTGTGATTGATGGACTGTGAACAAAGTATGCTTCACTGACATACCGTATTAGGCTAACGCACAACTTCGCATGAATGTGGATTCGGTGGCTCAGTGCTTAATAAGCTTTTCTTTGATTGTCTACGAGGCATTTGCATTTCAGTATGCTCCATTGAGTGATCTCGATGCTCAGTATGCATGTTCTTAGATATTAATTCTGCAACGCCTGCCCACTTACCTAGATATGCACGGGTCGAGTTTGTTCAAAGAACTCTCGAGGCGGTGTTCTCACCATGAGCGATCGCCACCTTCGAGGGGACTTTAATTCTGGATTCCTGTCTGCGTAAAAATACGCATTCTCCTTGTAATTTCACTAAGACTACAGATTGTCTCTGTTGTTAAAACAGGAAAGTACACTTCAATCGTGACTTTAGATATAAGCGTGCATCAGCTGCAGCGTGGCTGATCTGAGTTCCCTCGGTCCATTTTCACTGATTTCTTTACTTTTTGGATACTTTCGCAGTTGCTTGAGAATTTTTTTTACGCAACGCTCGTCTTCATCATGCACTACGAAAAATATTCATTCGTTCATCTTGGGGGCAGTTCAGACGTTGCAGAAAGAAGGGAGTAGAATTCACGCAAAATTACTATTCATTACAGAGTGACAAGTTTTCTAAAGTTTAAATGAGAGTGATTGTGTGTCAACAAAATAAAATCGCAAACTAATGCTAACGTCTCCTTAGGATTAGTAATGGAGGTTATAAAGTGTTGTCTTCAACATAGTGGCATCCTGCATGGACAGTATGGAAGCAAGCAGCTTTATATCTTTTTACTAATTTATTTTGTTGCGTATATGCACCTTAAGCTCGCACTACATTCATTTATACCCAAGGAAGAAACTAATGTGCTTCAAAGGACTTGTATCGTTAGTGTTTGGGTCGATTCGGGTCGGTTTTGAAAATGCACTTCAGTGTTGCACTAAGACACTCGTCTATCTTGCTGATGTGTCACAACAGAAACAACGGCATAGAGAGAAACCTGAAATACACGTGAAGGGTTTTGCCTGACTGTCTTTCCGCGGTTCTGTGATGGTTTCCCCCTCTTCGCAGGTGCAATTTTTCCGACTTGTTGATGAGACAGGGCGCTCATCTTTCACCGAACTTCGGATGAAACATAAGACTGCGGACGTGAAAATGTACCGGCGAGCACGGCTTAGCGAGAAGTGGGGAGATTAAAGCGGTATCCCATGAGCTTTCGCTGTTTCTCCTTACGTAGGGTTAATCCTTGTCGACCTTTGGGGCTTCTTCGCTTGTCCAACATTGCAACTCCATGTCTGTCTGCGAGTCACCTTTCCGCCTCTTCGCTGGAAAACGGAAGAGGCGGCCACCACATTTCGACCTTCAGCATGCACGGCTAATCTTTTCCCGAAGCCAAATATTACGCTTGATTTCTTTTCTTGCTAATTCTTGTTTCTCTTGGTCGCTGGTGACTGCGTACCCTCATTTCTACTTGTAGAAAGGCAACGGTGAAGCTAGCGCACTTTTCGTTCTCTGGGCAACATGGTTGCCGCGTGGTCCTATTTGCAAAGGCTTTGTGCAGATGTGCTTTAGAGGCTAGCTGGAGCTACATGTATGAAATTACGGAGGCTTGTGAAGTGACCCCGCTAAACAGAAAAGCGTGCCTCGGCATTATCGGAGCAGGCCAGGTGGAATCTACTGTTGAGTTTCGAGAGGATTCTGTTTGCAGCAAACATACGAAAGTGATTTCATTATAAAAGTCGGACAAGCGACTACTAAAAAAAAATTAAGAGGTTGGCTACACCTGCTCCAGTGGCTTTTACACGTTGCGTTTTATTGAACAGTACAAACTTGTGGTGTCGAAAGCTACGTTATGATCTTTTTTGTGTTGGAGCCTGTGTTAATAAACAAGCACTTCATTTCTCTGACGCTGGCACTGCACAGGAACTAGTGCGTATTTTTCCACAAAAATGTGCCTAACCCGCGTTTTACGAAGCAACTGCGTGATGAGTAATGGTTTAAATAAATACTGGTGATTCGTTTTTCAATTACATCGGAATCTTGAAAAGACGCCTGCGGCAGAAAGCACAATTACTTTGAGTGAGCTAGATCGGTCGAGAAGGCGAACATTATTTGCATGCGAAATTACAGTGACTATATAGATGTTACGGAATTTGTATTTGTTAACGTTAACCGACCACTTTACAACAAATTTTGTTGAAGCTGCACTGAAATCGGCATCACATGATCTATAGACGGTATGTGACAAGGAAAGCAAGACATGTTACAGGAAAGGAGGGTAGGAAAAAAAACGATATTAAAGGGTTTCTTTTTCTTTTCAGGCGATCTGCATTTTTAAGCGCTATGCATTGAAACGCTATGCATATTTAGACTCTACTTTATGTGACTGCATCAAACACTTGTGTTCAAACTTGGTACTTTAACAAAAAGCATGCCACGCACTCCTCAACGTCAACTTTCTCCTACCCGACAACCTGTACTTCTCTGAAAAAGACCAAAGCCACGGAATCTCTTCGCAAACGAAAAAAAAAAAGAAAACAAGAAGTGGGCATATTTTTGGGAATCCCTCAAGCGAACTTCGAAGCCGCGCCACTAATCTAGTAACTCTGAGGGAGAGAGCTGTTTGAGTGCTTGCCGTGCACTTCAACCATTTAGGCATGCACGAGGAAGCGCGCCCAGCCGTCCGATGAAAGTACACTACTGTTTCCGTAAGTATGGCGCGATCGTTACGACGGTACAGACGTTCAAAATAATGTTTGTACAAGCCGCACCAGAGAAGCAAACATTACTTTGAAGAAAGTAAATTTGTTTTGTTGCGATGAGTAGCACGGCGTCGACGGAGTTGTTCTTTCGCGATGGAAGAACCGCAAGAAAGTAATCGTGTGCAAGCACAATCAATTTTGACGTACTGTTGAACTTGGCTGAGGTAATAAAACTTGCAATTTATCTAATAAAACAAGTATTCAATGTTCAATTGATCGCCTTATGTCGTGACGGTTTAATTTGCTACTTCGTGCGAGCCTTCATTTAATTAATATATGACAAAGAAGCCCATAGTGATAAAGCAGATTGCGACGCGCCACAGTAGCTCTGTGGCTATGGACCTCTGCTTGGTTCTTTGCAGAGCCAGCCGCATTTTGATACGGGTGAAATGCAAGAACGCTTTTACGCTTACATTTAGGCACATGTTAAAGAAACTAAGGGCTCAAAATGAAGCCGTAGTCCTGGACTACGGCATTTCTCATTGCCCAAAAGTATTTGAAACATTGTAATGAATGAATGAATGAATGAATGAATGAATGAATGAATGAATGAATGAATGAATGAATGAATGAATGAAAGTAGTTCGTACAACGAAACATTTCGTAAGAGCATGCATTTTCAACTGTGATAAAGCGCATAACAAATGTGGTGGTTTGAGCCAATAGCTTACAACTCTCACAAAGCATAGCTTTCGAGTTCGTGGCCGCAGGTTCTGTTCTGCACGCAGCAAGCTTCATCGTTGAAGAGAAACGTTAAGGTAAGGGCGAGCACACAGATGTACAGTGAAATACCAGTGAAAAATTAAGGTGCTCTATCTCATCGAAATACCACGGAATGTATTTGAACTAAAGTTACCGTTTTTAGGTGACCTATATTTGCGGCAATATTTTTTATTATTGTGAAATAATGAAAGAAATTGTGGGGTCAAGTTTGCAACTCCATCGGTTTAAAGTATTTCTATTTGTAACCATGCCTGTGTCAATGCCATTGGAATGAGAAAAATGGATGTACAAATTTGGAATTTATATGAGCGTTTCTTGATGTTACTGTAGTGTGGCTGTTGTCCACATCCGAAAAATTTATTATACTGACACGTGTACTTATCTTTATCGGGCGACCACGTTTGGCCGCCTAACAAATGTTATCGTGCAGCGCAGGACGCGCATACATGCAATCAGATTACACAAGTTGCGGTGAAAGACAGTGGAGGGAACTATCGATAACATTCCAGAAACTTCTTTTACATGTAGGGGCGTCCTGCGCTGCACGATAACATTTGTTAGGCGGCCAAACGTGGTCGCCCGATAAAGATAAGTACACGTGTCAATACCGTCATTGCCAACAACATTTATTGCAGCTTGCTTCAAATGGCTCTAGCCGTGCTCTGTAATTGGAGTGATCATAGTATTTATTTATTTATTTATTTATTTATGTATTTATAGAATACTGCAGGCCAACTTGTGACCCAGGCAGGAGGGAATACGTTCATACAGTAATGTAATTAAATACGTTCAAAGGAATGAAGTGCATATGAAATATGATATACATTGAATCATATGAGGTACATTGAAGGATGATATAAATACATAAAAACACATTCTACAAGCATACAGTGCAAGGGATTGAATTGAAAGGAGAGAAATATTTACAGTACCAGTTTACACAGGTTGTATTTTTTTTTCATGCTAACACGCACGAAAGTACTCATGTGGTCACACGTTTATTTGAAATGCAGTTTTTCAATGGCATGTAATATGTTATTGGACAGGAATACATCGGTCGGCAGAGAGTTCCAGTCATTTATTGTTCTAGGAAAGAAGGAATATTTAAAGCAATTTGTACGCACGAAATAGGGGTTATATTGTAGGGGTGATAATTTCTGGTAGCTCTAGCTGGTAGCGGCTGGAGACAGGGTGAATGACCAAGTTGTAGTTCCCTTTTCCAAAGGCGGAAAAGCAATGTTAGGCGTGCTACCTTCCTTCGGGATTCTAGGGTGGCAATATTATTTTCATTAATCAATTGAGAGGGGGAGTCATAACGTCCATAACAATTATATATTATATAAATATTTTGAATTTATTAAGTGGTTTCCTTTGACAGATAGCATAACTCTTGTCCTTGAGCTCCATTATTCGAAGAGATGGACATAATTAGCACGAGAAATTGAAACACATTCAACGAATTAACGAAAAGTTATTAATTAATTTCATAATTGCTATACGGCCCACAGTGAAATGATGACACCAGTTTCGATAGATTTCCCAAAGTGTGGGACGAAATACACGGGCGTTCCGGTTACTTTCGTGCTTTAATGCATGAAATAGCGTTTTGTTAAAGTAAGTGGAACAACAGCGCACTTTTAGGAGAGTTTGGTGGCGCATATCGCCAAACTGGCCTGACCCTGGGAATTTATTCCAGGTGGATATGCCTTGCAAACTCGCCGGCTACAATTCGTAAATTGCGAAACGTGCCGTAATGTAAATACTTCGCACGATAATAATGATTTCTTGTTAATTAGTTCAAAAGGTGTTTCAAGTTCTCATGCAAATAACGTGCGTCTCTCTAAATAATCCAGCTGAAGGGCCAGAATTATGTTAGCTATTTTCGCATTCCATGAAGTAAATAACCCAAGTGCGGAACAATGGGAGGGTCTGCTCACCAGCAGCGAGCTCGCAGCCCAACGGGCAATTGTGCAGCACGCCTGCGACGCAGCAAGACTCAGCGGTGCCCTGGAATAGGGGCGCCGACCTTGTGAAGCGGCCAGGACTCAAAACATGAAGACACCGACCCACCGCCAATCTCTCTGAGATATAGAGAAATAAAGTTTTTCCATTCCATAGCTGCAGCAGGTGATATTTCCAAATGCCATAAAGCTTAAAAATGACCACCTCGTATGTTGTATCGCAGTATCGTATTAAGTAATAACAAATTCGTTAATTTCTATCATCATTTTTAAAATTATTGGCGCTCTGATGCGACATTTGTTCTGGCGAATCAGTACATTTGTTCTGGCGAATCAGTACCCCGTCATAGCATTGCCATTTAAGGTTAATTATTTTCGCACGTTCTTCTCTCTCATTTGCTATGAACTGTCATTGACGAGACTGAAATTGGTAAATCTTATATAGGTAAAAAAGAAGACCGTGAGAAAAGAAACATACACCGAAGCGAAGGAAGTAAATTTCCTTTTCGACTAAAATTGTGCCTCTAGGGAAATTCTTGCTCAATATTTTCATAACGCAAAAGGCATGTTTTTTTATTATTTTTTTCAGTGCTTACATAGAAAGCATAACAGCTAACAGCTAGGCTTTCGTACAGCTTTTTCGTCAAAGGTCTCCAGTTTATTTTTCTTTTTTCACCAGTGCCGTTATCTTTGTTTCTTCAGTGCGCGGCGTAAATTGACCGAAACGATAACGCGCCATCAGAATGCGGAGTCAATCACAGACAAACAAGAAAGACGGAAGTGGAGATTTAGCGTTGACTTTCAGGTAATCTCAGTACTGTTCCCTAATTTTTGTAGACGCAGCGTGATCTTCGTTGTTTCAATTTTTTGGTGATTTGGGATGGTACCACCGAAAAACTGTATTGAATATGCTTCACCGAAGCAAAAAAGGCTGTTTCTTTCGTGTGTTCATTTGACCCGAATAATGCTTTCTATCACTCGTATGGTTTATCGACCTCCTTCGTCCCGTACAAAGTAAACAATATTGAAATAGGTGCCAAAGATAAATGGCGATAAAAAGAAGCGCTGATCAAAAGAAGTGGCTTGATAGAAATCTAGACGGAATTCAGGCGTTTTCCTTTATCGCTGCTGTTTCAATTTTGCAGTGCGACATTGTGTTCTGTAGTTCCAGTTGAGTGACAGAGAAAGCATTTGGCTTTAAAAATAATAAATATATTTGATCTCTGCAAATCCATTTATTTTCTTTTTGGTCATAGGAAAACAAGGATGATAAAAAGCCTCGTCATAGGCGCCTGTAACAGTGTGTTGTACATTTCACTTTTGTAAACCAAAAGATTGTTGCCCACATTGTTATAGGTAACTTCCTAAATCCTTTGAGCTAATGATGGCGGAGGAAGATCAGCCTTTATACCTGAGATCAGTAACCCAGAATAGTACATTTTAGTCACAAGCGATTTAAAGACTTATGTGTCCAAATTGGCCAGAAGTAAGTTCAGTCCCGTGGACACAAGATGTGTTCACGTGTCAACCCTCACCTCTCTCGCACCCAATGTATCTGTGATAATAATTATTATAAATACTTCGGCTATTTTTGTTCAGATTTAAGCAGGCGCACATGGCATCACTTTCTAAATTTCCGAAATCTTCCTTTTATTGAAGTACTCCTCGAGATGATCATGCATAAGTGACCTGCTCTAGTTTTTAAAGTCACCTCAGACCCAACTAGTTTACCTTCTATGATATGCAGGGTAATCACAATGAAAAGCACACGCGATGTAATTTACAGGAGCCTAGTTGGTTTGTGTGTAAGCTGCATAGTGCGTATGACTGGCAGAAAGAAGTGGGTAGTGTGTATGGGAACTACCTCTGATGTGAGACTTCATCTCGTGAGCCGGCACTGTTTTTTTTGTGTATTCCAGTAGTAGACGCAAGTTGGATGTTTGCCTTATGTGAAACTGTTGCCAAATAAGAGGCAACGTTAGAGAGGCAAGGTCGCTTTCATTGCCGAGGGCACGGACTAAGGAATTATTTTTTCATTTACCGCACGTGCATGGTAATGCATCGTTCCTTTCACACGTTTGATCTTTCGTTCTTGCTTTCCCGCCTTCCCGTTTTGTAGGTTCTTACGAGAACTTCGAGGGTAGCATAATAAGAAGTAGGGGGGGGGGGGGAGGGGCGGGTAAAAGTGCCTTCGGTTAAGGACATCTTCAAGCGCTAGAAAATTTTAAATCACAGCAGCAACGTTTCAAGTAGTAGAAGTTTCATTTTTATTAAAAGTTGTACTGTGACTTCCGCCCAGTAAAGGGCAGCACCCCTAATTGACAGTGCTGAAACTGCGGAGAAAATCCTCACAGCATGAGGCCTTCTTTCTATTATTAGTGCTGCTTACGATCGCCATTCCACACTTTATGTTGTTTCTTCCACGCGACAGGATAGATGAGGGGGAAGAGGTCTTATTGTTATCGACAACACCCGACATATTTGTAGCTCCAGTGATCGCACCACTTACATTGGGAGCATTAGTGCATGTTAAGCTCTAGGAGCACCACGCTTACGCATTTGTTCTAGAGTATCTTACAAGGAAGGCAGGACGGAAAACAAGAGGGGAAAGGCACAGAGGTTAACCAGATTAAGTGTGCGGTTGGCTACTCACTGTGCAGCACATGACACATGGCAATGCACAAAGGACAACATGAGACGCTAGGGACTCAAAGCTTTCTTTTCTTTTTTGCTTCCACAGTTTAAGTAACGATTTAAAGTGTCACACTGAAAAGAAGAAGCATGTATGCAAACTGATACAATTTAAACAGAAGTCGAAGACTTTACTGAAGGAAGTGAAACGTATAGCCTAAGAAACACAAATTATTTCCGAATTACCAGCAGGTGTACTGAATCAAGATTCTCCTTTTCACCACGAATATTTCTTTTTTCATCTCTGAATAAATGTTATCCCGAAGTAATGAATTATTTTCTTCGTGTTTTATTTGCTGTACGAGTCCAATAAAACACTATTCGTCAGTACGCAGTGTCATTGCCTTGTACATACAGTTAAAATAAAACTCGAAGCTGCTACAAAGTATCTGCGAACACAAAAGCAATAAGGCAAAGTATATTGCTAGTGTATTTTGCGAAGAATAAGGTTCCTCAAGAATTTCGATAGTTCTAGAGAAAATCCATCATTAAAGAAATAATATCACAGGATACTAGCTCAATAACCAGTCATGGAACCGCAAGAGATGTCCAGACACAACAAAATCATGTGGCGTTGTTTCGAGGAATAGAAATCAATGTCCTGTCGGACTCTTCCTCCTACGGCAAGAGGGAGGCGCGGCGTGCATCTTTGACAAAGAGGTTGGAAGTCACGCGTATTGAGTAAGAAGTTGCTAAAAAACCATCGGATATATTAGGAGCAAGTGTAACACTGATTTTTTCATGCTGAGGCTTCGCATTTTAGTGGGAGGTTTGGGTTGAAGTTCAATAATGCCAGCAGTGACACTCCTGAAAGCATTTCACGCATTTTCCTAAAACATTGAGAATAAACGTGTGAAAGCTTGGATTCCTTTCTGAATATCTGCACGGCGGCACTATATAAAGAAATCCGATACCTAGGGCTTTTAATGTGGTCACCGCTTCAATGAGAAGCTAGTTCAAGAGAGCGGAAAAGAACGCGCAGGGAAACGCAGGGAACAAGGGGGTGTGATAAAATTATTAAATTCGAAGGTACATAGGAAGGAGTCAAATGACGCACAAAATGAGTATTGAATATTTTGTAACGATGTCTAGTACCATGTTTAATTGAAAATAGTGGCAACTACTTATCTTGAACTGGACGTGAAACAAAAGGACAGATAACTTTGGAACTTGGTATCCGTTCATGACTGCAACAGCGGGACTTAAAAGGCCTGAAGCAGAAACGTGGTTTTGCGCATCGCTCAATTACGCGTTGACCAGCGCGATTTAACTAACACAGGAGACACATCTCGTTGATAAAAAAATTCGCGCTAACAGAAGCACCTCTTCTCTAATTGGTGTACACTACTAATTTTATCGGCGACACTGAGCGACACAGAAGGATGCTCGTAGGCGCTAATATCAGACGCAGGCTGATGAGAAGCGTAGCCTAAACATAGGCAGACAACGGTGGAAATGGTAAGGGATCGCAGTTGGTGCGATCCTCAGCGGCATTAACCAAAATTGTCGAAGCCACTGCTCCCTGCCCTTGGAACACTCTCGGGAAAGGAAACACGCCAGGGACCAACAGCGTGCTGCCTTTCCGAAGTCTTGCTCACATAAGCATGACAGCAGGCTCCCGAATTTTCTACATTAATATGGAGCTTTACTGCATATTTCTGCGTGTATAGCCGTGAATTTAATCGACCACTGCCAAACAGTGACAATGCGCCCGGCGATATCCCTAGCCTAATAAACAGAGTTATCACTGATCACAATATTATGACCACAATATGATACATATGATCACAACTTAGAACGACAGAACGCTGAGCTAGTTGGTGAGGACTCATTATGCAAGAAAAGGTGAGGCGAGCAAACAGGGTGCAAGAGAAGTGGACGGCGTTTGTGTTGTCCACTTCTCTTCTCTTGTGTCCTGTCTGCACGCCTCACCTTTTCTTGCATATATGATCACATTATTATTATTATTCTTATTAGTGCGGTGAACAAAGTCGAATATTTTTGCTCACTAAAATTCCTATTTCCACGGTAAATGTTATACATTCTCCCGTGTCTTATCATAGAAATGATTTGTTTTTCTTCATAGGACAGAAATGGCAATTTTTAGGATTTTGCAGCTGTGCCGAACTGACCGATGACTCGAAATTTTTATGATGAAATTGACTGCAGTAGGCTCTAATAGCTATTGTTAATATAGTCTCCCCATTAGGCAATGCTTCATCTTCAGTGAGCTGGTATTCAGTACATAGGCGGTAGGCTCGTGATCGGCCACACCGAACACTAAGACCGACCTCCTATGCACAGTGTTTATTCACTTGCACGCGCTCCACTGCTGTTGTTTGCCACAACTTATAGCGTGCGAAAGGTTATGGGTATTTGTGCGCATGGTGGAGGCTTTAAAACCACTCCTTACCTATTCGACCACGAAACTACAAATTTTTCTATTTGAGATATCTTCATATAGAAAAGGAAGGAACTATGCTGAGGCTTTTTTGCGTTATCAGTGTTATTAAGAGGCAAGCACTGCTGGAACATTGTACCGATGGTTAAATTAAACGCACTAACGTGCATAATTTAACTGCCTTTCTGTGGTGATTTGTCTTTTGGTCTCGCCTAAATCATAAAGCTTTACGAAGTCTACCCTGAGATTTCATTTACATTGTCACAAACTTAACATGTAATGAGTATTACCTGTATTTTGATTGACCAGGCTGCTGAGACGCAGAATGCAACGCTAAAGCCATAGTTGAAATCCTCAAGAGCCTCAAAAATAATAAGCACATGCTTAACCGGTTTAGTGAAATCGAACGCTCGATAACTACTATTCCACGACGCATTATAGGTGAGGACACTGGTACCAACCGCTCAAGTAAACTTGAAAACAGATTTACTGGCCGCCGTTTTGTCGGTTCACTGCCGACTCACTACGAGGACACTAGAATTACTCCGCATCCTACGCTACGAAAGATTGAGTTAACTCATTCACGTAGTTTATGAAGTGTGCACATAGCAGGAAACGGTATACAGTAAGGAAGGAAGGAAGGAAGGAAGGAAAAAGTGGAGAAGGAAGGAAAACGCGCCGAATTAGTCAGGATGGTGTATTTCAGCAGTAGCAAGAGCAACCTCACGTTTTGGAAAGAGCCCAAAAAAGGGTACCATTAACCGATCAGAAAGTGCCAATGAGGGCATGAGATATGTATAAACATATTGCGGAAGAGCGTTTTTGTCAGTTTCGAATGAGGCCCCACTGATGATCCCGACAACCCGCCGCGCTCGCTTAGTGGCGATAGTGTTGGGCTGCTGAGCACGAGGTCACGGGATCGAATCCTGGCCACAGCGGCCGCATTTAGATGCGGGCGAAATGCGAAAACACCTGTGTACTTAGATTTAGGTGCACGTTAAAGAGCCCCAGGTTAACCAAATTTTATACCTAATTTAACACTCAACTCGCACTATATAGAAACAGAGTTTGCCGTGAGAGTGCATAAAAGGCCGCGCTGCTAACATACCAGACGGAAGCACTCCGTGATGAGAAGCGCAGAAACATTTGAAGCTGAACGTGGCGGCCATTCGCGGCATACACTCATCGATACGGCAGGTTTTAAATGACAACCGTCTGCCGCTACAAGTTGCATCAGCATTTGCCGCAACATGCGACCATTCATACTTCGTACCAATCGTCGTCATAGGGCATTTCAGTCCGACGTGCGGCGCATGCTCGTTTTCGATATTGCTTGGAGTGAGCATACAAATTCAACTGAGAATGTTTTGTTTAGGCGCGACGTTCAAGCTATTTTGCACAATATGGACTCGGTAAATTGTGACTTACTCCAAATTTGTCGTTACCCACTGTGGTGTGGCTCTCGCGCTGCGCTGATTAGCCCGAGGGCGCGGGATCGAATCCTGGCAGCGACGGCCGCATTTCGATGGGGGTGAAATGCAAAAACGGCCGCGCACACCGTGCATTGGGTGCACGTTAACGCACCACTGTTGGTCAAAATTAATCCAAAGTCTCTCACTACTGCATGGCTCATAATTAAATCGTGCTTTTGGCTGGTAAAACCCCTGAACCAACAAAAAATTGTTGATAAACAACTGCCACCGTGGCTCTATTAGAAAACTAAATATATTTTTTTATATAGTCTGCTGATGTTCATGTTATTGGCGGCAAATTATGTCCAGCTCACAGATTAACTTAACTACAAAAATGCCACGCTCGCTATTCTCGTACTCTGCGACGTGGTGGAGAGGCTAGGTCTTTCTGTAGCGACGTGGGACCTGCCTGCTACATGCTAGTGCATGTTTCGATGTACCTCAATAAAGTTTTTCCATCCATCCATCCATTGGCGGCATGACTTATGTCATCGGTGAGCTTTGCTCAGTGATTCACGCAGTGATAAGTCTGGATGGTATATTGCTGGATCCACTGCCTCTAACGAACGCCGGTAAATTGTTGCTTGTGTATTCATGCGGTACATGCATTTCGACTACTTAGTTATTTCTAATAAAATGACGCTGCTCCTAATTGCTGATTATTATTACGTATTATTACGACTTCAATCTAGCAACGAACATATGCAGACTTGAAAATCTTCTTCATTCCGCGGTTTATTTCATGGTCTCTGCATTAATCAGCAGGGGCTCCTTATGATGCTTCTTCCAAACAATAGAGCCATGGTTTTATAGTACCCATGAGGCACCATATGAAGGCATGCTGGCACGACAAAAATAAGGTATTCACCCGAAAATATCAAGACCAATCAGCGCCAACTTCATTAAGCCCACTCACGGGCAACAAGGAAAATAAAATGCACATTGTCCCGAAAGCCACCCCTTTCTGTATTCATGATGATCAGATTGCATCAGTGAAAGCTTTATTTTTTTTGGCGAACTGCACCTACTTGCTTTTTTATTTTATTTTTGATAGTTATTTCATGCATGATTTTCTGTTACGCTCTAGCTGAAATGTTTTTAACTTAATGACGTTGCAAGCAACAAAAAAAAGTTGAATTTATTAAATTAGGCCTTCCGGGGACAACTCGGCTTGTTCCTTGCCATTAAACAACCACGGATGGCGACTGAGTGAAACTCATGTTTTCGTCATTTACGAGGCAGCTCTTCATTATCCTATTATCATACACAGTCACAACTGATCATGTGGAGATGTCACAATTTTTATCTGCACAACGTATACGCATAATGTGGCGAAATTTGATTTGCTTTATGTCGAGCACATCGCACATAGGATGTTCTTGCTTGTTTTTTTTTTATGAGTCTGGTCTATACTACTTTTTTTTTCGCTTACATATATTATACTTCGTCCTTCCAGCCTCAATATTTATAGCCTTTGGAGACATTTATTTATCGATTTAAGAAGTGATTGCCGTCATAAGGACATATCAAAGTATTTTGTGTAGCCTTGAATAACCTTTTGTAACCGTGGACAATGGGGGTAATTTTTTCGCACGTTCTTTCCATATTACTTGATTCTTGCGTGGGTTTCTTGTAACTACCTTTCATAATAAGCAGTGGCGAACAGTTATCCGCGCAGAAAAGAAGTCACCATTACACACAGAGGCATTCTGAGATCTAAACATCTGTACCAGTTCGGAAAGAAATAAGAGCGATGCAACCGAATGTTCAGTGCCAGACATATTCAGCTGAAATATTTATTGGAGAGAGAGAGACGGGAGAAACTAAGGATGGGCGAATCACATTAGACTGTGCCTAATGTAGTTTTCCTTAATGAACACGGTGCGTCTGCATCTTGCGCATCCCTGGGGAACCGGAAGGACACCGGCAATTAGCTTCATGCAGACGGTAAAGGTCGGGGGACTTCGTAACGACAAAGGACACTAAGGCGATGCTTTCGCAATGTTTCGTAGTCAATGTGGGTGATAAATTACGGTATGAAAGCAAGAGGAAGAACGGCGTTTCTGTCTGGCTGAACCGAATTTGTTTTTCTCGTGCGTTGTCACCTTTCACTGCAGCTAAAGTCCATTAGAGGATGGTTAACATTTTTTTTGTGTCGCCACGCGATAATTCATGCTTGGTGCTTCAAAAACCGAAGAGTAACGCGCGGTACATTATACTTAAGTTTCGCCTGGTCTTTCACCTGACATTGATAATGGAAAGCACATTAGCGGCTAATGACAACTTGCTCAATGTTGCCCTCCACTGAACTGAGTAAAACAGCAACAGATAATATCAGAACGAAGCTGAATGTGCTCGATTGGTGGTTTGTTCATTTTCAATATCATTGTTAGAAATTGGAAATGAAAATTAAGTAATAAAAACAAAGACAGTCGGGAATAGCTTTTATAATAACGCAATTAAACTTAATTATAACACAACGGTAATCAAGAGATGGTGCTCAGGAAACAGGCAAGCACTTAAACTGTCCACGCTATAACACTTAGTCCAGATTACCACATGTTAACGCTATTCTGTTTAGTCTTCTACTTGAGACAACTGATACCAAACTCGGATGTCATATTTTTCATAAAGAACAAGCTCACTCCGACTTATGTATGGTCTTCCTGCACTCTACACCTTGTTTCGCACGAGTAACATGTTAGAAGTAAACAAAATTAACAGATCCTCCAATGGAAAAGTCGGACACTCAAAGACCCTTGATGTACATACATGTTTGCAAATGTGCTCCATTTACATGAATAAACAAGTGGAACAACATGAAGGTTCTATGTGATCGCTGTAGACGTACATGACATCGCTCTCTATCAATGAATCCTGACAAAAGGGCAAGCAAGGACTCTAGGTAACCTGTTTGGTGTTTCTATTGCTTTTTTGTTTTACTGAGTGCTGGCATAGGCCCGCTAAACATTTCTTCCAGAATCCTAGTAGGTTCCACGTTCCAGCATTTTCTGATAACGCGGATAACGAAAAGTTTTTTGTATCTTATTGACACCAAGGGGTTCATTTTATCAGAGTTCCTTTGGTTCAATTTTGTGTTAATGCAAATTTTTGTTTTGGACAGCCACTGTCCACAAGCCTGGCACTAAAGGCATCATCCCTGCCTGATGTGGTACCGGGCGCCTGTCGACACTCAAGAAGTACGGAGTAAGAAATTGTCAGTGACATACTTCAGCACAACACGCGTTTGCTAAGAGTATGCAAATACACAGGCAAAAGCTGCGATAACGAATGTGAAAGCAATAAATGACAGTGAAGGTGGCATACATCAACAGGGAGCTATACAAGTAAACAATATGCTATTAGGAAGATTCAAGCACAGAGGCAATGGTACATAAAGGTGAGCATGCTAACACGTAAGACCAGAGAGCATTTTGATGTTTGAATACGTAACAGTAAGTACATCTTGAAAATTGCTTTAGACTCTTGGATGGTCTTGACATAATGTTCCAAGAGAAAAGTAAACGGTAACTTGTTCAGAGGCACTGCGATAGCGTACTGTTTCGGCTGTGATCAATACTGCAATATAATACAAGGAGTTACAAAATGTCAAGTTCTAAAGTTCCACACGTGCCGTTTGGCAAACCTATTGTGGGATGCGACAGGGTCAGAAGCAGCTTGTTTATGAACAGGAAACGCAAGTTTACGCTGTATAACTAGCAACCTCTCGGAGTCGTGCACGTTGCATGAATGGATGGATGTTATGAGCGTCCCCTTTGGAACGGGGCGGTGGGTTGCGCCACCAAGTCCTTGCTATTATACTGCCTAGGTTAAAATACCTAGGTTAAACAAGAACTACCGTAGTACCTACCGTACTACCTAGGCTAAACAAGAAAAAAGAAAAAAAAAACACTATGAAGTACCACAACCAAATTTTCTGATGCCCTATTGCGAACTTTTCTTTTGTACGACTCCGTTTTTTGTCGTTTCAATACTTTTCTTCCACCAATCCTCCAATCGCCTCTTCCTAATCCCTATTACGAAGATGTTTACCTTTACACGGCTCTTGCTGAATCCAAGGGCTTCAAGAAGGCCAGCGGTGCCTAAATCGACCGCCGGGTAGACCTCCTCACTTTCTAATAAGACATGCTGCATAGTTCCCCTAGCTTTAACGCAGCAAGCACATGCTTCTTCGTTCTTATATCTCGCTTTAGAGTAATCCCGTTCTCACTTCAAAAAGTAATGAGCTTCCCTTTGAGTTATCATAAATTGTTTATTTCCTGATTTAGTTTTTCCTCCTGAGTAGTTACTCATGGCAGGCTTCTTTTCAATTTCCACCACCCATGAGATTATTTCAGCATCTCTGACTTTTCGCTTGACCTTATTTGTTCCTGTGTTGCCCACGATACAGGCCGCATACTTGCTGGTAAGCTTACTAGTTCTTTTACTCCACTGTGAATCAATGTTTTTCCTGTACAGATACCTCAACACTCTACCAACCCAATTACTTTCTTCCATATTCCGCAGTCATTCTTCATACTCAATTTTACTGCGAGCTTCTCTCACTTCAAAAGTAGTCCAGCCCATATCACCCTTCACAGCTTCATTTGTAGTCTTCCCGCGAGCGCCCAATGCGAGGCGTCCCACTGACCTTTGGTTCCCATCGGGTCCTGATGGTAGCCCTGATTTAAAGCAAAAAACTGCATTTCCAAAAGTAAGTCCTGGAACCATTACACCTTTCCACATACCTCAGAGCAGCTCGTACCTATTGTATCCCCTAGCACTCTGTGCTTCCCCCATTATGGCTGCATTTCTCTTCCCCTTTACTGTTATCGTTTTTTTCTTTGTTACCACTTTACCTCCCCCTCCCCTCTCTCCCCAGTGTAGGGTAGCCAACCGGATCTTTTTCTCTGGTTAACCTCCTTGCCTTTCCCCTTTCCTCTCTCTCTCTCTCTCTTTCTTTGTTTCCGTATATCTATTGCCTTCGTTTATCCATATACCGAGGTATTTATATTCTGTTACCCGAAGTATTTGCTGGCCCTGTATTGTCGTTGTCTGTTCACTGTTTTCATTGACTACCATACCACCTGATTTTCTAACACTAAATTTCAAACCTAAATTGTTGCCTTCCTGTCTGCAGATATTAGCCAGACGTTGCAAATCGTTTTGCTTGTTAGCTGGCAGCACAATGTCGTCCGCATAAAATAAACCTGGAAGTTGCTGCTCTACTACTGTACCCGCCTGCTTGAATGAGAGATTAAACCCGATATTGCGTCGTTCTAGCGCCCTCTCCAACTTCACCATGTACATCATAAACAGCAATGGCAATAAAGGGCACCCCTGCCTCAGTCCCTTATTGATATGAACTTTCTCCGCGCTCCTTATCCCTTCCCATTCAACGCAAACGGTATTTTCTAGGTAAATCTCTGTCAAAACCTGTAGACAATTGTTACCTAAGCCTTCCCCTTCCAGAATATCCCACAAAATGTTGCGGTCTACGTTGTCATAGGCTCGTATAATGTCTTAAAAGGTCACATATAACGGTCTGCTTTCTACTTTTGATATTTCGGTACACTGAGTAAGAACAAATGTGTTATCATCCAAACGCCTACCTATTCTGAAGCCATCCTGAAGTTCCCCGAAAATTCCATTATTTTCTGCCCATGCTCGCAGCTTTAATTTGATTGCCTGCTTTGCTACTCTGTAGATTACCGATGCAATGGGCAACGGTCTAAAAGAGCGAATTTTATCTTTCTCCCCCTTACCTTTATAAATTCATTCTACTTTTCCGCCATCTGTCTGGTATTCGCCTATCTTTTAATGTTTTTTCCACTGCTCTCCCGAGAGCTTCCTTACATTTTCGTCCTAGTTCATTAATCAGCCTAACTGGAACCTCGTCAAGCCCTGTGGCTGTGCGCTTAGAAATTTTCTCTTCGGCTTTATTACATTTGAAATTTGTCAGCACCTGATCCTTTTCCACCTGGCGCTCCTCTATGTCGAGATGTAGAGGAGCTCCCCCTTTTGCTAATACGTGCAAGCATCCTCACAATATTATTTGTGTGGCACCTCTTCTGGGCTTGCGCTATTACACTATGCATAGCTTCCTGTGCTTCAGCATCGCGAACTGCAACACTAACTTTGCTCGTCTTTTATTAATGAGCTACTTTAATGTCGCCAGTGAATCTTTGTATCGCGAGCATTCCAGCGCCTGTATTGCCACTTTGGACTACGTATCTGAAGGGCTTGTTCGCTAGTGTTCCAAACATTGGATTAAATATGAAGGGAATGCAGGAGAACTTTGCAAGCCTTGAAGTGTTCGCTCTAAGGTTTATTGAAAATAGGTAAGGTTTCCATTGCTATCTAATTTCATATAAATCTTTGGTAAATTGCCTTTGTACTCATCTACTTAGGAATGGTATACAATAACTCACCCGCTTGCAGCGTCCGCGGGCTTTAGCATCACCAGCGTGTGGTATCTCTCTACTGTGTGCGACAAATGGACGGCACTCGTGGACTGGGTTCTCAAGCCTGCGAATACAGCAGCAGGTTGGTCGTGAGGTACGTGTGTGAACTAATCACAGTTTTATCTGTTTTGCTTGTGGAAGAAACTGCAACGTCTCGGTCTAGAACACATGTGTGTAACACAACTGAGAAATTCACCGTGTGCTTTTTAGTCTCGCTATAGTGAAAGTTTTTGCAAATGTTTTCACTTGCTCCAATTTTCCACTTCTAAGTTCAACCTCTCTGTCACAATATCGGTATAGCGGAAGCAACTGAGAAATGCACCATGTAATTTGAATCTCATTATCGTTAGGTTCAAGCTATAAGTGGAGACTTTTTTACATAAATTTTCCAATTCATCCAATTTTACACTTAGGAATACTTTGTACTCCCGTTTCCGCAAAGATCAGAATATATGGAACCGAAAAGACTGAACAGGACCATGTTGCACATAACATCACAAAATAAAATAAAGATTAAGTAATTATATTTTGTGATTTTATCATAACTTATTATATTTTGCGAGTTCAGTTTACTTACGTTATTCAGATAAGCAAAAAATGTTTTTATAAATCTTCAAATATAGCTGCAGCCAAGGCGGAACAATATTGCTAATTTACCATAAAATAGGTGAAGGTTCTCTTTATAGTCCTGAACGAAATTCGCTATCAAATCCAGTCCAGTGGCACCAAAAACATTGACATTTCTTGAATTATATCTGCGTGCACATCAGTTAATAGGTCAAACTCTGCAACAATAGCGCACAGTTGATAGGATCGGCAACCCTAACACAACGTCACTGTCGCTTTTTTTTTTCCATCGACCGAGCGCCATTCACGCCGATGTGGTGGCATCCAATTTCCTGCATTGATGGAGCAGCTGAAAACACGTCTTCTGAGAGGCCTGCATGGCGCCGACAAGTAGGGCTAATCGGTCAGGCGTAGAGATGACAACCGATCTATCCACACGAAAAGAAGGCAAATCGATGCGGTATGCGTCGCGTAGAAGAGAACGCAATTCTCTCAGCTCTTTGGCTTGTGTGCTTACGATGTATTCTTTTTTTGTGGAGGTGCTTGTCAGTGTAACTTGCAGTAGGTGAGAAAAATATCAAGCCCTTTTCTATATGGCACCGGTTCCTGAAACGTGACGATATAGACCTGCATAAGCGAGACAACGGGTAAGAGTAAGCAAAGCGAAAGAAATGCCGGGAAACTTTAGCCCGTAAGGTTATTGACAGGATTCCCGCAATAGCCCACGTGTTTAGCCCCTACGTGCTTTTGAGGCGGGGAAGTAGTCGCTGCTGCTTAAGTTTCCTCTAGATTTTCGGTTTTCAGCCAGGCTGTCGCAAGCGACATGTGTGAGCCTGGTTACTATCACTTCGTTCACGTTAAAAGCTACCGCGTTGTTTGTTCTTATGCACTCATTATCAGTGCTACGTCGCACATGAGATTCTTAACCTAAAGCTTCAAGCAGTGCAACTTCCAAAAACGTTATGATTAGGTCGCTAAACTTCGGCATTTTTTAGTGTAGCCTCACAACCACAGAACGGACAATATTGGCGGTAAGAAGACTTCTTTAACGAGCGGAAATACTGTCCTTTGGATGGTAGTACAGGGCACACCGGAAAATCGCATATGGTATTGACCAGCCTGGGTTACGTTTCTTGCTTACGCAGGCAATAGGGGCAGTTTTATAATAATAAGTGCTTAATTTGTTTATTTGCTTCGTATGTTAGTACTGCTCAACTCGGAAGATAACTGTCCCTATGACCAAATCTCCTCCACTTTGTCGATATCCGCTGCTGTGATATGCCGAAAACTTCACTAACACGTCATTATCTAGTAAACTCAGGAAATATAATTATATCTCACCAGGCTCTATAAGTCATATCATGAGAAGCCAACAAACACTGAAACCAAAGACAACATAGGGGAAATTACTTGCGTTTAATGAATGGAATGAAGAAACGACAAATTAATGGAAATTAAAGTGGATGAAAAAACAACTTGCCGCAGGTGGGAACCGAACCCACAACCTTCGCATTTCGCTTGGTGTCAGTGTTTGTTGGCTTCTCATGATATGACTAATAAAAATCGGGCCCCTCGGTTAACCCCCTTTCTTCCAGGCTCTATAAGGGTTTTTGGTCTGTTTTATTGCTTTTCTTTAAATTGTAAATCTCTGTTGAATCGTGAAATACCTTCGTTAAACGGACGTACACTATCCTCTGTGGCCCCTGCTTCTTTTTTTCTTTTTTTTTGTGCCTTAGATCATTGCATCTAAACAAAAATCACTCATTTCTTCGGTCGAATTCTAAAACATTGGTACAAGCAAATTGCGTTTTTTTTACATTCGCCTTTAAACTTAGCGCACGATATGAAGGTATATGCACCAGCACATTTGATAAATGGCACTGTTGTATTAGACAAGCCCGCTTTTTTTTCTTGTGTCAGAAAGGGCACCGTGATAGGGCAACTAGACTCCTGCCAATATGTTTTCTCCAGCACGAGTTTATCTTTCTTTTTTTCAGGGGGGTGGGGAAGGGGCTGTTCCATTTTGTGATTCTGTGGAACTCATTACATATGTCATCCTTTACCAAGAAATCTAGCGTGTGGAAAGAGCGGGTTGAACGAGTGATGCGGAACTATTGATAAATTGGCTATTAATATGCAATGAATGTTCCTTATATCTATCCATACAGTGTCGAAGTGCCATCTAATGGTATCGATAGCACTTCGACAATGAACTAACATTCGCTATTGGTAGTCCTTTCACTGTATAATTGCTCGCTACCCATATTGTCGAATATTTTTTGTATAAGGTACTCTAAAAAGCACTAGACTGTGCATTGTCGCCACAAAAGTTATAGTGAAATAAATAAGGTGACCAACACTGTTGAAATCAGATATGTCGCTATCAGTAAGTCGTATTGTATAACCAAGCGAATTTCTCACCAAATAAACGAAATTAGTTGACGTCCTCATTTTCAGTCCTCGAAGGACACTGAGAAGCTGCTGCGGTGCGACTGAGATGCATGTATCTCTTGTTCCGCAAGTTTGCTGTATTCGAGCGGTAACAATAGCGTCTCGCAGGGCGCTGAAAGCGTCTCAAAAACGAAAAGCTTGTAGTTAAGGACAAGCACAGTGCACTGCATAAACATTGATTATACATCCCGCAGCATTCGAATTTAGGCTTCACCTTACAAATTGTGACTGGGCTATATCGCAACCTTCATATCCCACGTGCTCGGCCCCGTTGCGCTCGGCTGTATATGAACAGAACGTAGCCGGGCGAAAGCATTTCGTTGCTGTTTTGCGGAGCTCTATGGCAAAAAAAAAGAAAAAAAACTATACTTAACAGAGTACGGAAAGAAAAAAGAAAACCTTTTTTTTTTTTTTTACTGTGCAGAAGAAAAAAAAAGCATGTTGAGTTCAAAACGGGTCAATATTCTATCGCTTTTTTCTTTCGCCTAAATATGCACTACTGCACCGACGATATTGCCTTTTGCATTGCACGGCTTAAGCGGGGCGGTGCTGTACACAAGGCCATATTTTCCGGCTGTCGCCTTGTATCCCGAGCCGGCCGCGTTGCCATCTCCGTTTACAGCTACATTGTCGTGCGGCCGCGACGGCGATTGAATTCCCGTTACCGGAGCGCTATAGGCTTGCCAGGTGGAGACACACCTAAGGCAATATATTTTCAATCTACCCAATTTCTACCGTCTAGCGCGCTTAGATTTTGAGATTAAGTGCTGCGACACTTGTGTTTTTTTTTTTCGTTTGTTGTTGGCTCGCTACCGTAGTTAGCGCGACACCGGTATTGCATGCATACGCGCGTGTTTGAAGAAAACGTGACACCCGATCACTGTTCAGCCGTGCTAGCAAAAAAAAAAAGAAAAGAAGCCAGACCGTAGGAGATATATCACTGTTACTAAAATGAATCCCGTCAATGTCTAGAATTCACACGAACTTCAATCTCTCTCCTGGCTAGGCTATGTAGGTATACTATTAGGAAACCTATATAGCCTGACTGCCGTTTGTATTGGTTGTTCTATTCTATTACAAGTGAATTTCTGTGGACATATTGATGTACGGAATTGTCAGTTTGATTTCTCCCTGTTCTATTGAAAGAAAAGCAGAAGCAAATAAAATGAAGAAAGATGCGATAAGAAAGATAGCGGTGCGGAAAAGTAGCGGACATTCAATATTACCAGTTTCGCCTAGTCATTCGTACAATACGTGAAAACGAGAGACGCGTGGTCGGTACTGTTTGAAATTGTGGTTCTAAACTTTGATCTTCAATTAGAGTTATTTGTCGAAATATTCAAACAAATGCACCCTCTGCGTTTTACTGCAGCTTCGTGCTTACGCTTGTTGTAATCGCTACTTTAGTAGAGCTTAACTACATCTCGCCGAAGTTAAAGTGGTTTATTTGATCCAAATGTGAGACGGGAAACCACCAACATGGACACTGGCGAGGGCGTAGGGGCAGGAACATAACTGTTAATGATAATGTTGAACAACTTGCGAGTAAAACGGACATGTTTCTGCAATGTAGCGTCCTAATTTCTAAACATATTTTTAACCACAATAATAAATGCCTCCAATGAACGAGACAGGAGCAACACCGTTGATCGAAATATTTAAATATGACTGGAGATGACGACACTCCTTCGTTAGGAGGGCTGCTGTGCAGCCACTTTTCCACTTCCTCCTTTACTTTAATGTTGCTGCCGGAATGTTCATGACTCGCAAAGCCACACAGCTGATGGCCTTTAAAAAAATGGGAAAGGAGAGTCCGATGCTTGAGTGCGTATGGAGGAGGTGAATGCTGGCGGATGTGACTATATTACAGCGAACCATGGCGCAACTACAACCATGTATTTTATATGGCACGCTGAAAAAAACGAAGTTATAAATCACCGCCGAAGCATAACCCCAGTGTCTTTGTTAACAGCGGAAGCCAGTTCTTTCCAGCTTTCGAGCTATGCATAAGGTACCATAGCAACACGGTAATCTTAAAAAACGTTAAAACAAGGCGCTGCAAAAACAAGCTTACGCTTTCAGCGGGTCCACATCAGTTGCGTTTCCTTGAATCACCTTCGCCATTAGTGCTTTGTCGTTGCGCTTTTGCGATGTTCATTCCTCACTATACTGTTCTCGGACTTCCGCGAAACTTAGAGGAAAAAGATACTTTCGCGGTGAGCTTTTTTTTCAGAGGATAGTCAACCTTATTTGTGAATATTTATTTCTGCATCACAAGCTATTCTCGCCTTTCCCATCTCATATGCGCAGGAGTGTTTCCATGCTTTACACTAATTAGATTGCGCAACGCCACACGGGCGCTTCCACCAGATCCTGTTCCTGTTCGTCACCCCCGTTTTCATGATAAGGTGTGCCGTTATGCCTCGTTGGTTTCGACTAGCAGAGACGTCAGCCTGACAGCCTGATTTATTTTGGAACGTGTCGCCACCTCCGGTTCTTTTGCTTAATTCCTCCTCCGCGTCCTCCCCGCCACCCTTTTCTTCTTTATCCTGTTTTCTCGACCATACTGCCATTGTTTTGTTTCCATGGAAACTAGAGACGCAAGTGTGAGAAGCTTTCCTATAGTGTTAGAAATTTAAAGAACATGAAATAAAAAAAAGACCCGTCGAATGGTCAGCTTCTTCCAATTGTCTCTCCGTTTCCGTATCACGGGGTCATCCTGCTTATGTGCGGCTCGCCATTTGCTCGAAACGTGAGACGGGAAACCACTAACATGGACACTGGCGAGCGCGTAGGGGCAGGAACATGAGTGTTAATGATAATGTCGACCAGTTTTCGAGGAATAGGCCGCCGCCATTCTGATATTTCTTTGTTTTCCTGTTGTGCCGATCTTGTATCTGCTGAAAGTAAAATTACCAACAACAGAATACCGCGAATGGATTCAGCGCACAAATTATTCCCGAGTCCACCACTATGGCGTCCCTCGTAATCGAATCGTGGTTTTGGCACGTAAAAACCCTTCATTTCATTAATTTACTTGCTGAAGAGTGGCACATATATGTACACAGAGCCACGTAGTCAGTGATTCTAATTAGTCCAACGACTGGTTTCGAAACCTGTGCCCTTAGTACAAACACCCGATGCGCTACTATTCGACCCTTGACTACCCAGCCACCTAGATTGGCGGGAGAATGGCTAGAGACATAGCCAGCCCGCCAACCAGCGAGACTAGCCCGGGCCAACCCAGGGAATTGCGTCAAGTACCCTCAGAATGATTATCGCATGAAAACGTGGGTTCATGATGCGAAATAGACAGCTTGGTCAGGCATATGCTAGAATACGTTGCAAATGGGTCACATCCGGTGTCTATAGGGCTTGTAGTTTTGGAGCAGCCATACAGCATATTTAGGTGATCAATAACAAAGGAAATATTAACTAATCTTAAGTGGCTGATACAAGCTCAAGAAGATTGACACATGGTGCTTTATCGTAACTACACCATAACTACCACGACTTTAGTATTGCTTCCGATAAATGGCAAAAGGTGTTTATTGTTCCGGTCGTGAACTACTTTACATGTACGCTCGCTCTTAACGCGAAGCTCCAGCCTGTCGGTAGCGTCAAGCGCAAAGTTTCTATAAAACAGAAAGGAGCTGCTCATATGTGCCATCTTGGCCATTGTCGGCCGCAGGTATGTTGTAGACATTAATTAATGCAATCCGACTAATAAGTATGCTGGTTAATGTAATGTTCTGTTTTACATCGGTTGCTGTGTAGAGATTGACGGAACGATTACATTGACTACTTAATTTCCCTCTGCTATGCAGCGAAACATACGTATTTTAATAATTCAGATGTGTAAATTCAAAAATAGATGACAATCCGATCACGTTTGTCAGTTTACTAGATAACATAACCACCTTTCTGTGCTATGCGGACCATGAGTATTTTTCATTTAAATTTATATTCCACCACTTGAATGAGCTAGACTTAGCTCTTAGGCATGTCTCGCGGGTCTTTTCTCAAACGTTACTCGTTACGGCAAAGTCTAGCTATTCTGCAGTACATACCGCGTGAATAAATACAAGGAAAAAGAGGTACATACCAACGCTCACAAAGTTGGTACCGCCTACCTCATCGGAATGGCCACAAGTCCAGAATGGGAAGTTTGCGGGTGCAACGAGCCGATAGGCACCCTCTTTGTGATTCTCTTCGTTTCAATGCAAAGAGTATTCAGCACCCCGCTCGACAAGATTGAGAACCGTCCCCTTACGGAAGTCAGAATTCTTGGATCCTGGTGCCAGCCAACGTGGGCTCGAATTGATTTAAAAGCGCTAGTGTTCTTTTTAAAAGAAACGCGATTCATTGAAAAACTATAGAATGTCCGAACAGATGCGTTTCTTCTTTCTTCTCTTGTTTTCTTATCTTTTCTGCCCTTACCGCATCCCTTTGTGCAGAGTAGTTTGAGCAGAGTAATTTGGTTAACCTCTGCCTTTCACTTCATGCTTTCCCTTCTCCCTCACCCAATGGAAAAAAATAGTTTAAAGAAATTGTATCTCAACTAAAAATAAGAAATTATGAACATAAGCTTACGCAATGTTCTGGAACATCTCTACGTAAAAAAAAGAGTGATTTAGCACAGGCTGTTTCAATTAGGAAAGAGATAAAACGTAAAAAGAAATTACATGCATGCGGAAGGATCCTCCCGAATTTCGGCAGTGACTAAACTGTTTCTGGGGCGACGATTTACTTGTCGGTGCATATAGTTTTGAAGCACAGATAATATTTTTTCAACGCACTACAGAGGCGACAATCACCCCCTAAATATTTATCGTGCGCGTACTTTTATCCTCCGAATCTCTGCATCCAAATTGCATTACATACGTCCCATAAAAAGGGACATGCCCCACGGGCGTTCCGCATTTCTCAATATAGCCTCCCTTTGAGACACTCTTTACGCTAGGGTAAAAGCATAACGCGCACGCATTCCTGGTAGGACAACCAGTTCTGTTCGAGAAGGCATGAGCTCACTTCGGCAAATGATGCTCATGTATACCAGACTTTCTCATGAGTAGTAAGCCTTTCATTGGACCATAAACGCGGAAGTCTCGCGACTCCGAATTTCATAGACACCGCACGTCGTACCATTAAGCCAGGTTTGTCAAGTTTTTTCCGTGTTTTCGCTTTCCTAAGACGAAGGCGTGTAGAGTTAGAACAAATTTAATCGCTAATTCTTGCTGGACTAGCGGCGCTGTTAAACTGCTACTTTCACTTTTAAAGCACCCGAGCCTGTGCACAGAAATATTTCCGTCCGCATGTACCCCGAGACATATCCGACAGATATGTGCAGAGTCTGCCGGAGGGAGACCGCAGACTACACGCACATCTTGTGGGACTGCATTAAATATCCAGAAGACGCTAACTCAAGAACACTCCCACCGCGGCTCGGGGCAGCCGCGAAGAGCTACGACCGAGACGATCAGCTCTGGGCCGTCCAGCAGGTCCTCGAGGCGCTCGAAAGGCACGGACCCAGCGAGCCGGCAACGGCGAGCGGAGACCCGCGCCGAGTAACGGCACGTTCGAGGATGACGTAGGCCCTCGTCGGGGCGCGCGAGCGCCCAACTGCAGGCATAAATAAAGTTTCTCCAATCCAATCCAATTCCGTCCGACCGGAGACAAGCTAATTTGAGTGTTCCCTATATAGGCTTTCTCGGCCACTGGTAATGAAATCGTCTATGTCAAGATTTCCTAAGTACGGTCAGGTCGTTTGCTGTACTTCTTTTCCACTACCAACGCCACTGAACATGCTTCTTTATAATGAGAACTAATACGTGGATACAACTTTTTTGCCCGATCCTGAGGAACCAGTGAGCTGGCTTCCGACGGCGTTTTTTCTCGTTCACTGTGAATACAGTTCTGTGTTTAGGATGACGGACGCCATGGCAGTTGCATGAGCTGGTCCAGTAGTCAGAGTGACTAACAGCAAACCATTTCGCAGCTGCCGCACAGGCCGAAAATATAGGTTTTCTGTGTAAATTCAACAGCGTCATTGATTAGCCTCAATTAGAGTGTAAATATTGGAAAACGTAGACGGAGATTTCATTTCTCGACAGCCCTCGTATATAGCTCAAGTTTATATCTCACGATGTTCGCCTGGTTCTTAAGGACCCGTTGTATAATATTTAATAACTCAGCAAGCTGGGCGAGTTCGTAACATGTTCCTAGCGGTGGGCAGCGCAACCCAGACGAAGGACAAATGAAGTAGACGATACGATACTACCTTTCCTTCGTCCACATTGCGCTGCCTATACTGCTAGGAATGTGCAATAGTAGTGGAGCGACTGAATAAAAATGGTAGGAGCAACGTTTAGGACACAGAAAGACACTGGTATGTGTGACGAAGGTTCAAGGGCGGAGGCAACACCCCTGCCGTAGTGAACGAGGCAGTCGGACGAGCCAAAGAACGCCAGGTTCATTCACGCTCGGCAATGTAAAGGAAAGGGGAGCGGGGAAGGTGCGATAGAAAGACTGCGCACATGCGCACTAGAGGAAATATCTCGCTCGTCCAGTACATGGGTTACCGCATTTCTTCACCCTTAGTAACCGAAGCAACGCACAACCGGTTTCTTTGATCGTGCGGAGCGACGTAGCTCCTGTGGTTGCGCTTGGTGTGGTGCGTTTCGATAACTGCACAACACATGGGCCAACGACGTTATGAGGCAAACGCCTCCCATCTTCAAGCCGTCTGTGACGTTGCGCACGGCTCGCTCGGCTAATCCATTACTCGGGGGGTAATAGGCGCGATTCCATTTCGCTGCTTGAACTGGTCGAACTCCCATGCTGTCAATGGCGTCCCGTTGGCGGACACGACCGTGCGCGGTATGCCAAGATGGCTAAATATAGTCCCGAGGGCATTAATGGTACTGTGAGAGTTCGCCTGTGACACGGGAACCACCTCAATCCACTTCGTGTTTGAATCGACAACTACTAGTATGCTTTTCGCTTTTATTGGTCCCGCATAAACGATATGCAAGCACGACAACCTTTCCCGCGTATCGGGCAAATTTATTGGTTATTTCGCTTGAGGCGTCGGTAATGTCTGCACGCAGTTGTGGCATATCGCAGCAATGGGCTGGATGACGTGCTTTATGCCGGGCCGCCAAAATAAAGACCTGGCTTTTGCCTTCGTAGCGGGCAGGTCTTGGTGGGCTGAATGTAGTAGCTTTAGCAGCTTTACTCGCGCATCCGTTGGCACTACAAAGCGATTGCCGCAGTAGAGCACTTCTTCAGTAACAGACAACTCATGCCTCTTTTTGTAGAACTCCGCCATTTCTTTCGTTTCCATGTCAAAACCGTGCCGCCAACCTTCGCGCATGTAATTCCCGCGAGTCCTTTCAGTTCCTTTAATGGCACGGCAGGCTGATCTCACGGGTACAGGGTCACTACAATTTGGGCCTTATCTTCCCGGTCCGCTTCCTCCTGTAATGGTTGAGGTAGGCGGCTCAGGGCATCGGCACTGCTCGTGAATTTTCCAGGCTTTCGTTGCAACCGACATCGGTAGGCGCCGAATATGATAGGCCATCGCTGAATGTGGGTAGCGGCCACAGCCGGCGTTTGCCTGTCCGATCTTAGGAGACCCAACAATGGCTGGTGGTAAGTTGCAAGTGTGAATTGTCTGCCCAGCAGATTATCTCGCGGAATCTCGTGAGAGCGTAGGCAAGAGCTAATGCCTCACGTTCGATCTGCGGATAATTCTTTTCTGCGGTAGTGAGCGTCCGAGATCGGAATCCTAGGGGCTGATACTGTCCTGCAATCCGATGGGATAGGGCCGCTTCCACACCGTTGGGTGACGCGTCAACCTCCAAAAAGCTCTCTTGCAGGGTCGAAGTGAGTCAGCACCGGAGCGGAACAGAAAACGGCTTTAGCGTTCCGGAATGCATCAGCATCAAGCCCTTCGCAAGATCATTTCGGTTGCTTTTTCAGAAGTGGTATATAAGGAGCTGAGGAGCGTGGAATGATTAGGCAAGAATTTGTTATGAAACGTAATTATGCCCAAAAGGGAAAGCAGCTCCGCAATATTTTAGGAGTCGGAGCCAGCTTAATTGCCTCGATGTTCTTTTCTAACGGGTGCAACCCTGTCACTCAATTCTATGTCCTAGATACGTAACTGACGCCTCACCTAGTCGGCACTTGCCCACCCATGGCTTGATGCCGTATTCCTTGAAACGCTGCAGAACTGCCCGCAGGTTCGTATTCGGCTTATAGTTCGCATCTGCTATGAGGGCATCATCTAAGTACGCTTGAACCCCTGGAAGGCCTTGCAGAACATAATCGTGCTTTTAAAAATCGCAGATGCGGACGCAATTTCAAATTGCAGCCGATTTGAACTGAAGAGGCCCTTGTGAGGGTTTATAACAGCTAATTTACGAGAATCTTCGTCTACACGAATCTGGTTGTAGGCATCGTGTAAATCCACGACGCTGAACTACGTGCCACCGCAAAGCATATCGAAAATGACTGCTACGGGTAGAGGATACCTTTCTATTCCACATACTAGGTTCAGTGTTACTTTAAAATCTCCGCTGACGTGAACTGTCCCATCGCTTTTCAACACCTGAACCACCGGAGTTGCCCATTCTGGATAGGAAACAGGGGAAATAATGCCCACGGCCACGAGTCCGTCTAACTTGCCGGAGACCTTGTCTAATAGAGCGAATGGAATGTTTCTTGCCTTGCAGAACCTTGGTGTTCCTCCGTCCTTTATATGCACCGTGCGGGTAGCGCCTTGATGAGTCCCACGCCCTCCGTGAAAAAGTCAGGCTACTGGTCCATGACGGGTGCAGCTCCTTGACTCTCCAGCTTCACTTCCGCTGACTGCGACGTGTTGTGAAGGAACAGCGCCCCTTGTATCTCGAATTTATGCAATAAGTCACGGTCGCAAAGGCTTAGACCTTCGCTATTCAACACCACGAGATTGCAGTCAACTGTCGCACACGTATAGGAAGCTTGCATTTGCAGAACGCCAAGCACTGGTAGCTTTCCAAGGTAACATGAAAGGGTTAACACAGCCTCACAAAACGGTGGCCACTTATGACGATGGGCTTCGTATATTGCTTCGAGCACCACGCAGACAGGCCCCCGAGCCGGTGTCGATTATCATCTTCAGTGAAATTCCATTCTACGTGACAAGTTTCCGTATGGGCGGAGCCAGACATTCATTACTTTTTACTGACCGTTTTGGCAGTGCATTACTGCCGCTATCTTCAGTTTCCGCTGAACATTCGGTTATCGCCAAGGTTCGATGGGCGGGAACTGTTCAAGAACATACTCGCGCCAAGTGACCTTGTCGCCCGCATTTGTAACACCGGTGCCTTCACAGTGAGCACGCAATGGCTTGATGTCCCTGTCTGCCACAGCAGCTACATTATTGCGATAACATGTTCGGCTTATTCCTTAGTATTGCGGGTTCCCCTTTTCACTGAAAGTTGAGCCCACCGACGGCGTCACCTTACCCGTCCACCTGATGGTAACCTAGGGCTGCGGTTTCTGCTGCTAGGGCAAGTGTTTCCGCTTCCGAAAGAGTCAAGTCCTTCTTCGCTAGTAGCTGTTTCTGACAGTTTTTCGACCACACTCTGCAAACGATGCCATCCCTAAGTATTCGCTGCAACATCGAAGAGAGGTTGCAGTAATGGGCTATCCTACGCATCTCGACGATAAACGCCTACGTAGACTCTCCTTCTTGTTGGCTTCGATGAACGAACTTGAATCTTTCCGATTTCTCGTTGGGTAATGGGTCATAGAGCTCATTCAATGTTGAAACGACTTATTCATAGCTTAGTGAGCTCGGCTTTCTCGATGCTACTCTACCGCAAATAATGTCCACGGTCCTAGATCCTAACGCTGCAACCAACAAGGCCCTCGTTTTGGCATCATCTGTAACCTCGTTTGCGTCAAAGTAAGCGTCGACTTTTACGAGGTATGCGTGCCACTTATACGTGCCCTCTATATGAATCTGGAAGATTAAGGGCCATGACTGCGGCTGAGCCGATGGGTGTCTTCGTGTCGTGGTGGTCGGTACCTGGCCGCTGTTGCGTATCCGTGGGAATTCTCGTCGCCACTGCTACCAAGGTTGATGGGCGGAGGCAACACCCCTACCGTAGTGAACGAGACAGTCATACCAGCCGAAGAACGCCGGGTTTATTCCCCGCTCGGGAATGTAAAGGAAAGGCGAGGGGAGAGAAACGGTGTGATGGAAAGACTGCGTACATGCGCACTGGAGGAAACAGCTTGCGCGTCAAGTTCGTGGGTTACCGCAGTGTGGATTAGGGAGGCAGCGGGAGTAGCCGATATTCTAGCTTACATTGTGAAGGAAAAAAATGGACGTGTGCGGGCCACTTACAGCGTAGGGCAACTAACCAGTGGTTAATTGCTTACAGAATGGGTGCAAAGGTAAGGGAAGCACAGTCGAGGATTGCGCCGAACTGTGGGGGTAGGATGAAGTTTGGAAATTTGCAGTCATAACTCTAAATGGAGCTGACAGAATATGGGCACGTAACTCAAGATCGCAGGAGATCGTTTGCAGTGCGCATACACATAATGATGGTCATAGTAACGACGTCGGCGACAGTCATGATGATTAATGAATTGAATTCCGGGATTTCACGTGCCAAAACCACGAATTCATTATGAGGCACGCCCTATTTGGGGACTCTGGATTAATTTTGACCATCAGGGGATCTTTAACGTGCCCCCAAAGCACATGACACGAGCGTTTTTGCACTTCGCCCCATATCAAAATGCCGCCGCCGCGGCTGGGATTTGGTCCCGGACCTCGTATTTAGCAGCGCAACACCATGTCCGTTAAGCCGCCGCGTCGGGTGTGATGATGATCATTGTTATTATTCAGACCTCTTCACGTACATTTATGCTTGCTACTAACATGTCCGCTACAGTTCCCATAGACAAGAACGGCAACTTACATTTCTTCTGCGAATCACCTTGACACATAAACGTATAAAAGAAAAGAACGCGCTCACGCCACAGTGATAGAGCAATACTATTTCCTTGAATACAAGGTCTCCGATCTGGAAATTCCAAGTAAGCGATTTCACGTCCTTTCACTTATCTTGTGGTTTCACTAGGTGCAAGAAGGTAATGAAAGGAATTTCAAGCGCGGTGAAACTATGTACGCGAGAGAATTCCAAGGCGCAGCGGCGCATTTATTTTATTTTTCGCCATCCATTTTCGGCCTGCACAACAACCTTACAATAAAGTATACTCATTAAAAAATTATCAACGATTCACCAAGAGCATAGCCGAACTATGAATACCGATTTCTCTGTCCATAAACTGCGCTTTAGAACCTCCAACTGCTTCGTTGACAAAAGTAAAAATCCACTGACCTTCTTTTCTCGTCAATGCAAACATATACGGTAAGAATTTAAATGCAGGGTTCACCATTGCAGGATATCAGAGACGCGGGCCCCGGTTTGCTCCGTAGAAGCCTCCGCAGTGCAAGCCTTCCAAGAAATAGCGGGAGCACCGCGGAGTGACGGATTGGCGATGTTTCCTTGCCGATAAACACCGATTTAACTTGACGCGTTGTTATGGTGTTGGCGGTAAGATATTTATAAAATGTAGCTCTATTATGGCGATCGCATTTCAGGACTGCGGTAAAATGTGTTGCATCTAGGTTAACAGAACAACCGAAACGTTCTATTCCTGGCCATTACAACCATTTTCCTGAAGTCAAAACATTTATTGACCTGAACAAACATCGCCAGCTACCAGCTTTTTGAAAAACAAACAAAAAGCGCCATAAGTCAGTTCCACTGTGGCATAAAAGATCGTTAAATTAAATAGAAAACAAGTGCCTACAGTTTTCGCGTACTATAAAACATACGTAGTGACAAGTTCAAGACGGAGAAATGTACCAGCTCTTTAAAGCGCCATAAGTCAGTTCCACTGTGGCATAAAAGATCGTTAAATTAAATAGAAAGCAGGTCCGTACAGTTTTCGCGAACTATAAAACAGACGTAGTGACAACTTCAAGACGGAGAAATGTTCATGTTTTCAGTGGCCGACTGAGAGGTTCGAAAAGCTCTATTGCAGAACTGTCACTTGTTCCGCGATGCCAGAGCGAGATAGACAACGAAAGAATGGAATGGCCGTGCCGTCACTGTCACGAGTTGTTTTGCAGTGTTCTGTGAGCCGACGTGTGAAAGTTCCACGCCAAGGCGGGAATGATATAATATTTGGTAGTTCTAATTGCGTACCGACACCTCGTAATACAATAGTCCCCCCTTACTCCCCCCCCCCCCCCCAAGAAAAAAAAAAGCTTTCGCCTGCTCATTCATCGCACTTCTCAATTACGAGAAAGTTGTTGGGGTTTTTTTGACACCATTCCTTTTTACATGCCACTAGTAAACTTAAAATCGGTGCATAGCGTGGCTATTTGTAAGTGCCCGCGCTGTTTGCTCATTGGGTATGGTGTTTTGCTGTTGAGCTCTAGGTAGTGGGTTCGACATCGTCCAGCAGCGGCCGCATTCCGCAAGGGTTTTGGTGCAGATACTCTGGCGGGGTATACCTCGAGTCCACGTTAAGTTACTGTAGGCAGTATAAATTCATTACAGATAAGATAAGACGTGAGTGTTGTTTTCTCGTTCTTCTGGGCGCCTAAATTCGTGCTCTGAGTTCATCCTGCAGGGTCGATGAGCCTTGAAACTGGTCTGTATTACTTGCATATGCGGGAGAAAACCTTATATCGATTCTTTAGGGAAAAGCGGGCCTTTGATGGCCTCTCTGTTATGTGTGTATCACGTAATCCTTCAACCAGCATCACCTGCCCGTTCATATTGAACGTGTAGTGAAAACGGATATACAGAGCCATGTGACGAACCACCCTAACCAGCATCTTCACTGCATCGTAATTTAGCAACTACTAAGAATTTCGCAAACAAGTCTGATTATTAGCTTAACCCACTGCTAGTCGCACGGGAGGGTTGGTGCAGCGATTGGGAATTTTATTGAGTCATTTCTGGGACATTTGTACACTATAACGAAAAAACGTGTGAAGGATATCCTTAATTCCAATTTAGCAGTCTTTCGCATCCTCTCACATATACGGCTGGGCCGCGTGGAGCTTTGACCAATTCTGAACGGTATAAACAAAAGTAATCGGAACAACAGTTTTGACTGGTAATAACTAAAATCCGTGGCTATTTTTGTACAGGACCTAATCTTCACCACGGCTCTTCTCTCCGCCTTGCTAAATGCCCCGGAAGAACTTTCAAGACGTGCGTACCTTAACAGCGGCCGCGATTGCTTGTTCGCTGAAACTTCCGCGTGGTTCCCGTCAGCTCACACTGGTGCTTAAGGCGGCGGCTTAACCCCAACCTGAGAACTTTCTCGAGCCTGTTTGCTACTAACAGGCGTTATCGCATCTGGCGCCAGTGCTGAATAATCGGCTTACTCCATTACATCCTCACACCCGGTATCAGCTACGCCTTCGTTAATGGCACGGAAAAATACCGTGTTAAGGCTTATGTAAACTCGAAGCCCATGTGAACCTGAGTGGCCACGGTGAGGGCTAGGCGTTCATACGGGACACTGAATTCTAGTAGAGTTTAATAATGCGTACGCTATCGCCTTTATCAAACCTACGTGATGCTATTAGGATTATTTGTCTAATTGGGCAGACTGAGGAGCACGAGATGTTCTCTCGTTCGCTCTTGTTCAGCATCCCAGTTTTCGTCGGGAGAATCTCCTCGGAGTCCACGATGCCGTTCTTGCGGCTTTGTCCGCAGCCACCGTGGCAGGTAATCCTTTTCACGCCGGTGCGAGTTTATTGATAAGACGTTGTGACTGAGCCCTTGCCGTTGCCTCGTGTGAAGAAATGAATCTGCGTGTCGCGTTGCCCGGTTTCTCTTACCGAAGGGCGATCACAACTATGGGTGTTAAACTGTCCAGCTGAGTCGGTTGTCCTCTCGGAAGGTATGCGTCTTGCCCTATTTGAATATTAGTGCAGCGTTGGCGTCGTAGCCTTAGGAGGAAGCTTTAGTTCGAGTGCTCCTAGATAAATACATGTAAAAGGAAAATTCGTTTTTTCGGCAACGACTGCACCAAATTTGACGAAGTTTCTTGCCTTTAAAAGAAAAACCTAAAATCTAGTGGCTGTTGGTTTCGAAGTTTTGATTTAGGTACCTAATGTTTGATTAAAAATTAGGAAAAATCGAAAATTTTCAAAAAAAGGAACTATCAAGTTTACAACTCTGTAGCTCAGCAACGAAAAACGATAATAGAATTCTGTGAATTGCATCTAATGGTACATCTAAAGAGGACAAAATTGATATGATACATATGAATCTAAAAAAAATTTAGCAATATGGAAATAGAGCTTTTGCAGAACCTTTGTAAACAGCGTAACAAATTCACGTAAGATATAAAATGACATATCAAAATTCTCCGCTTTCAATGGTCTAATGGATGCCGTTTACAGAACTACGATATCTGTTTTTGACGTAGAGTTATGAATTTGTAAACTTCGTGCTTCTATTTTTTTCGAACTTCCGAATGTAACAAAATTCAGGACCTAATTCGAAATTCCGCTTCCAACAGTCACTAGAATTTAACTTTCTCTCTAACATGCAACACATTTCAATAAAATCAGTCTAGGGGTTATCTCAGAAAAACGTTTTTGCCTTTTAGATGTATTTGAATAGGCCGCGTCGGAGTTGGGCCCGAGCTAAAGCTTCCACTTAAGCAATGCGACCACGTCGGACGTTGCACCATCGCTCCAAATACTCGATGTCGATGTGCCCCTTTGAGGCCGCCGCTCGCTCCTAATAGTTGCTATGACTACGCAATAATAAAGCTGCCACTTGCAGAAAATTGTCAATGTATATGGAACACGTGGTCCTTATACACATGAAAAATGGAAGAACACTCTTATACAGCAAGACATCGATACAACTGATATGGCATTAAGAGATAAAAGTGCTGGTGACTTTGCAGAAAGCATACGGCGCTGCGAATTATTACGCGCCAAATATACGTGAAGCATTCCTTAAAGCTATATACAATTTGGTATCGTTAACGTCTGCGCTTCTTTGCGTCCATATCGTACTGCTCCATTAGAAACCGGTTTCATTATGTATATATAACCATTTGTGCCGTCAGGCAAACTTCCAAATAACTAATATCTGTAATCGAAACTTGTGTCCGAAACATATATGCTGCACCTTTAGGTCGGAAACCCGTAGGTCACACTTTGCTTTGGGATTAGAGACCGACTATTGTACAGTGTACAATGGAAGTACCAGCGAAAAAATTAAGGGGCGCCGAAAGCATGTAGGAGGTAAGTTCAATGTGATTGCCATTTTACACGTTAGTGCAGGTTTACAGAATTACATAATTGAAAGGGAGACCTGACCTTCAAAGCTTATTTGTGTGATTCCAGCTGACTTGCACTGGTTGCTTTCTATTATTATTGCGAATCATTCTTTGCCTCGATTCAAGCACTTTTCGGCAAATCATTAGGTAGATAAGTAGGTATGTATTTCCTGTTTCTACACCCTTCAACTCGTTAACTTCGATTTGAATACGAGTTTTCCATAAACTGTGCAGCCCCATGAGCAGCAGCATGGAAAAAGGCACATCGCTTTTAGATTACCTGAGACATCGCGTGCTATGAGGATTTTACATCAAGATCTGCTTTTAAAAGTTCATTGCATAACATTCCAGTATAGAGTTCTTGCAACTAATAAAGCACTGTTTTGTAGTTCCCGGTATACACCACAGAGACGATACTTATTCAAAGATACAAAAATCTATTTTCTAACCACGCTGCGACAGGTCGCGTTTCCATTTGCACTTTACAGAAGAATGCTTTGAAGTGTGTAGAGTTATGCATTTTACCGACTTGTGCAAGTACGTCACATGCCGATAAGCCGTTATATAGTGAGCGGCACAACGGAGGCGATAAAAGCATATTTACATATTTCTGCAAAATTTTTCGTCGTTTAGATATTAAATATTAAACGGACAACCTAACTGACAAAAAAAAAACGCAGTCTACGCCATGATCGCGCGCATACGCTCTCCGAGACCAAGCCGGTTTGATCTTTGCGACGTTCGGTGCGGGAGTCACTTGCCAATTCCTCGCGTTCTTGCCTAGTCACGGCGCGTGCTTTGAGGCGTTGTGTTAGAGTGTACCGTATCCGGGATCGGTGCACATACTCCACTACTCTCGTCGTAGCAGTTAGAGCCACGCAGGGACTGTGCCATGCTGCACCGTCTTCTTAGCGAGCCCAGGTAGAATAGCTGCTAGTGTTTCACGTAGTAGTTATGCAGAAACCCGCAAGCTGGAGAGAAGTAATGAATAAAGGGAAAATCAGACATCCACCCGTTCGTAGCAATTGCTACAAAGGAAACCCGTACGGGTTCTTCGAAAGAAAAGCCTCATAGTTGAAGAAAATTCGTCCTGGTCCGGGACTCGAACCCGGGACCACCGCCTTTCCGGGGCAGCCGCTCTACCATGTGAGCTAACCAGGCGGCTAGCAGATGGCAGGGCGAAGTCGAATTTGTCGACAACACGAAGCAAAGGCAAGTGTTTGACGTAGTAGTTATGCAGAAACCCGCAAGCTGGTACACCTCTTACACGCACTTTGGTACACCTCTCAGCCTTTTGCTTAAGTTCATACGATACTGGATGGCCAAGTACCAGCAAAATAATTGTTTCACTATTGATTCCCGCATATCGTGGGATCTGGTTCATTTTTAGCTGATATAATACTTTGTATTGATTACAATTTTATTTGATTCAGTGGTGAAAGCGTGGAGCAGAGCTACAACACAGGCATTGCAATCAAGTTCAAAATATCGTCCTGTCTACTGCATTTTTCGGGCTTGAAGTGGCTCCTGACAAATGCAAAAAGAAAATAAAATTTTGAGAGCCACTGAGGCTATACAAGTCCACGTGAAACCAAATTAGGACGACCCACTAAACTACAACAAGGAAATTCTCTCAGCAAATCAGGAATTGGCCTCCCTTGTGCAATATTCGACCACTGCCTCCTGAATTTGGGTTCCCGAAATGCAATGAATCAATCTAAAACAGAGCACCGACAGAACGGTTCATTTACTCGTTTTTCATTCCGGTCATCGCATATTGATGAATATCTTTCTGGTGCGCTGGAATACCAGCGGCACAGCCTGCATCATTTACGCCGCCCGCGCCTATAACTTGAGCGTCGTTGGCGCATGACTTCGAGGCACATATTGGGGCTGAGTTCCGGCTGCAACACTTAGAAATACATATCCGTTATCCTGCTTCAAACTCATCTTATGCCCGATATCCCTTTCCAAATGATTTCATTCGTCTTCACAACCATCACAATGAGCGAAAGCTTCAGCTAGAAGCGGAAAGCAATTCCACCTTATGATTCCTCGCCGAGCGCTGGCTAACGGACTGTTGAGGGAGAGCAAGGCCTTTTTGAGGGCACATCTATCGCGTAGTCCGTAGAATCGGCAGTCCCTAGAGGAGTGCTCTTCATCGCCTCTTCAACTCGAGTCACGCCATATTGTTGAGAAAAGCACGGGAATTATTTTCGCCGCGGCTTCTGGAAGGAACGTTCCAACACAACGGAGCAAGGGCCGCCGCATTGCTTGTTGTGGATTTTTTTGTTTGGAGCGTAACGGCGTAAGATTCATTTGCCCCCAGCGAGTCAGAAAAGCAAAAGGAAGAGGTTCGCACGACAATTTTGGCCAAGTAAGAGAGGATTTGAACTGTCTTCAGGAAAAAATGCAGCTTGAAGTTTGTCGCGAGCTGTTGTCGAAGACGCTGAGAGAGTACTGCTGCTGCTGCGCCTGCTGCTAAAGTTCACTAAGTCAGAAAACTTGTACTTGAGCGAGAAAAGAACTATGGGGCTTTGGAATGATTTGCAATATAATCGAAGAGAAATTGGCAGGTAAAAAGCTCAGGCTTGGTAAAGTTCCCACTGAAGAAAGATAAGTTTTACACCAGTGTGATCGTATTTTTATGCTAATGTTCTTGCTCAAGCTGAGAAACCGATTATCGCTTAGGATACCTTGCTCATAGCCCCGCATTCTACTGCGCCACATGCAAATTGTAAATAAGAGAATGACCACCTAGGGCATGGCCGATAGCGAACTGTCTTTGCGCAAGCGAGGATTTGTGAATAGGCGCCTCATGAAGAGCGGCGAGTTAGAATGTGTAATTGGCTGTTTGCTGAAGTTGATGCGCAATTGAGACGAAACGTCGGAACCAAGTGGGAACGCCGCACAATATCAGGCGAAGAGACTTAGCTTAATTTCGAAACGGGTCTTGCTTTTATACTTACGTGACATTAGCAAGAAAGTGTTGGACTTAGTTGAATCCTCAAGTATGAAGTATGGATTCATTCATGTGCAGTCTGACCATACAGCTGGAGACACTCGCGTCGTTATGCGAGAAGTATTATTAGATCTGAAAAAAAAAACATTATGAAAAAAAAAACATAGGGTGAGTTCAGTGATGAAATATCTTTGAAACACCGAGACATTACAGTGTGTCAGAAAAATGGGACAGTGGAAACGCTTGAAGCATTTCTGAAACATTGAAAAGGCGCCACATCTGTCACAAACGCATTCTGCGAAATCAAGAGCCCGTAGCTTGCAGGAATAATGAAAATATTTATTACCGAAGTCATCACTCACGGCACAGCCAAAGCCTCTAATGGCTAAAAGTCATATGAGTGACAGGTAATTGGTTACGAGGCGGTTAAGAAATGAGGCACATATGCAAGATAGCTAGTTGTCCTAATATTAGGCAACTTTCGAAGGGGAAGATGGAAAAATGGGCTGGTGGGGGAGCAAGCCATGCACCATTTGAAGTCCCCAAACATGCGCACTTTTCTGTAAAGCGATTAGAATGTTTTTATGGATTTTTTTTATCTGCGATATCGTTTAAAAGAACTGAGTATCACATTTTGAGCACTTATTGATTTTGGCATTGTGTAATTTCTTATATTACTGTCGTATTTAGTCTCACCTATACCTTAGCTTACAAAGAGACTCTGCGCAGCTGCAAAACACGAATTTCTGCAGAAATCTCAGTAGTTTCGTCACCAGTTTTCCTGCTGTCATACACAATCTGTCGCATATATTGAACTTAATTTTTCACTCACTAGCCAACAATGACGAAATACTAAAGTTCACCCCTATTGTCTCACGAAAGAGAAAGCAGTTATGATAAAAAATGCAGAGAGGTTGGCCTCAGGCATTGTCGAATGCCGTAACAAATGTTTTGTTCTCCACAACAGTTTGTTAACAGATAGTCTAACAGATAGATAGATAGATTTAACAGATAGTGTTAACAGATATAATTTGTTGGCGAAACTATGGTGAACAGTCCAAGGAAACGAAAATCCTATTTCTCGCCTCCCACGCGCGGTGCAAAGGGCGCACTTTTTTAGCTTTTCTTTTTGGATGCGCTGCCGACCCCCACCTCGATGACGTGGGTGCATTTTCGCAAGTCGATTGGATTTGTTTTGACTGGAGAATAATAGCAAGTTTTTGTTTAAGGGTGGCTCGTTAGAGACCTGCACCGAAGCCACGGCTTTTTGTTGCTCAGTAGCTGATAGTTTGTTGGTTGAGCATTTCTCGTCTGTGAGGTTGCGGTCTTCCATAATATGTTCTAGGGCACCACACATTGCTAGCTTGGGAAGAAACTGCCATGGCTAGTTTTTTTGGTTATATTCGTAAGCTACACTTTTTTTCCGACTGACTTCGCCATTTACTTGGGCGCATTTGAGTCATTTGAAAGGCAATGAAAATTTATCTTCTATGCTTACATTTAGTCCTGTCTGGCCAGCTGGTTCCGTTTAGCGGCTGGTGCCACCTCCGTGGCAACATTCACCCATACAACATGGGGCTACCTTCTCCTCCTTCTATCAGCGCAGAAGTTTTATTCGCCGGCCAAGAAAACGGGAGAAGAAAGCCAAAGAACGCTTTTAACTATATTAGGTAGTGTTAGCTAATAGATTTTATCACGTGGATAGGCTGCCCAGTCTGCTGCGAACAGCAGCTATAACAACAGCAAGTGAAGCAACAGCTCGTTTATGGTAGATTTTTCATGTGCGCACTTATGCTGCAGGCACTGATTAGTAAGAATAGCTAAGTCATTAAAATCATCCTAAGGATCGCGTACCACCACCATACACTGAAACGCCAAATAGTCTGAGGCAGCTAACATTCTTTGTGACGTTTCCACGCTCCTCTTTATTTGTAATAGGGACGACGTACCGCCTACAACACGCACACTTTGGCCTACACAAATGTTAGGAATTGTCCACTGAGAGATGGCAAATGGCACTATCGTGCAACTGAGCTACAGGTGTTCTGATGACGGATTTCCCTGATTGAATACTTCAATCATTTTGTGCTGATTCTACGTTGACCAGCCTCTCGACAAACCTTTATTACTCAGCTGGTTAATTATCGCACTTAGTTTAGTCTTTTCTACTTGTACGTCTGTTAAAACTGAATACCTGCTTGAAACTAGGCCAACAGCAGCGCCTCGTCTAATAGCAGTGACGAGTGTTTACATCACGTCGGCAAAACTAGTTCGCATGAAGTTTTGACTTCCTCTACTTCTCTTGCCTCTTCCTCTACCGACTACCCTTCCATTAGCGCAGAGTAGCCAACCGAGCTCATCCCTAAATACTAAATATCGTCCTTGCCTTTCATTTATCCGTTCCCATATCTCTCTGTAATCATCGCAACACCGATCTTTTACTACTCAAAGTCATTTCGCAATGCCGTACGTACCGTAGAAAAAGCAGTCCCTTAAGAAGGCCTATTATAAGTTTCTGACCTTTTTTCCGCACAGGGGATTGGATGACCCCCGCGTAAAGCACGAAGTGTTTGCCGGTGCTTCAATGGTAATCTTACTTCGTGATCGTCCGTAAGCTTAACAATTCTTTTATAACATTCATTCAGTAAGGCTTTCGTTTTCGCATCGTCGTGGAGAAGCAATTTTAGTTTCTTTTCTTGGCGTAAATCAAAGCTTAGATATTGCCTCAAGCCGGTGATGCCGTTGTCTGATATTACAGTGGACCCAAGATCAAGGTTTATTCTGTCTTCTTTATTTCATTTTTGCGTCCACTCGTTTTAGAGATAGCCGTGCACTAAACAAGGCGCGTTTTATTAGATGTTGGTATTTACCGAGGTTTAGCTGCCTCTCAGTAACGGTCTAGCAGTCCACCACTTCGTCGCGAAATTCTCGGAGATACTGTAGCGTATGTCTGGGCCGGCATTCTTAGAAGTTACGCATGAACCATAAAGAATGTTCCCAAGAAATGTCTGCTCTTTTGCAGCCATGTCTGCCGTGTTGCTTCTGTTCTTCACTCGGTGCTTATGTTGCTAATATATTTGGCCTTACGTTTGATGGCCACAGAGGCGGGTTTAGAATGTCCCTCATTTGCCTTTTCGTGAATAATATAGTAGCGCACTTTTCTTTAAAGAAAACATTTAAGGCGTCTCTTCGCTTGCGATGGGGCCCTGTTTACAAAAGTGTGCAAATATGAAATACAAAAATAAAAGCACTAAAAATGCTCGCCTTAGCACAGCATACGTGCTTATGTGTATTTGTTGAGACGAGTAAGGTACTACAGATTACCAGTTTCTGCTACAGGTATCACGTCTAGCAGCGATAAACATCTCTCTTCTCGAAAATATTGTCGAAAGTATAGATTCTCCCCATCACAGAAAGTTCGTTCGCCTTTGTGCCATCGTCGAAGTCGTCATCATCATCATCGTCATCATCCTGTTTTAAGTCCTTTACAGAGCGAAGGCCTCTCCGTGCGATCTCGAATTACCCCTGTCCTGCGTTACTCAGATCTGTTGTTCACAATGCGCACGCTGGCGGCATGATGATTTTACTGACGTAGTACTTTGGAAAGATGACTTTACTACCGTAGACAGGACCGGCTAGTGCACAGCTGTGCTGCAAAATATTTGATGTTAAAATACTTTTTACGAAAAAATTAATATTGGATTGGAGTTAGCATACACAATTAACAACGAGAAAAATCGAAACCAAGAAACAGACTGGCACCGGAATAGCGACAACGCCTGTATAGTCTTTAGAGGTTTTTCCCACTAACTTTCTCTTCCACCAATCTTATGAGGCGGCCTTGTTCACCGAACGCACGCTTGAGAGCAGCACAATACTACTGCGCAAACGCTCCACCACGTGGATTTTTTTTTTTATATTTCGCGGACCTTTGCGAACCGGAAAAAAAAAAAGGACTACGTGACACGTATCGTAAAGGAAACAACTCGATCGGTGGTTTCTGAAGGTGCTTTACAAATCTGCCTATCGTTCTTAGGGTTCTCAGCCAATAACTAAAAAGTTGGTAAATAAACCTAATTAATGAGTAAGGTATGGAGAATACCTAAAAATTGTCTGAGTTGCTATAGAACAGTATGCGTTCGGTTCAGTTCGCTTGGGAAGCGCCTTTCTTTTTAAAATTCTTGGTGCTAACTGTTGCCGCCGAGTACTGCAGCTTGTCTTCGTCATCGCAGTGTATAGCGCCCATCTAGGAAGCATGACGTGAATCACAAACACAAGTGTGAGCCTTTCAGATGCGGCGTTCGTCAATGTGACACACCATTGTGTCAGAAAGAATTGCAAAAAATAAGATATTCACTAATAATTGCAACTTGCTGAATGTTTACGTATGCTTCGAGAGAACGTCTCGCGACAAGAGGGGGCAAGAAGATGCACTATCTACTTTAAAATAAATGCCATCTGGCCTCGGGTTACAGACAATTTTTGGAAGCCATTCCAGTTTCTTTTGAAACAAACATTCGAGTCGGTCTTTACATGTATGGAACAGTGGACAAGGAAAACTACCACATTTCCATTCGCATCTTTCTTTATTTGTCGTTGAAGCTATGCTGCTCGGATCTCCTTTTCGGCTATTCATAAAATAGCAATGATTCGTGCTAGCGATTGTCTTCAAGCATGATTTAGCATTAGAAAGTTCTAGCAAATGAAATATTCACGAGCGAAGCCCACCGGAAGTATGTAAAACAGCAGAACAACGGGCCATGCTGTGTCCGCCTGTTTGTATGCAATGTGAACATTTCCACTTGGCAAATTCTACCTTGTATCATACAGTCACGGAAGCGAAAATAACGAGGCGAGGTTTTCGGGAATAATTTTTAAGGGTCGTTCAAATAAGACCGTTTCAGTAAGTCGCTGCGCTTTGTGAATACACAATGACAGAGTGCTCTGTTCAAATTTCATTTACATATGCATGCAGCAGCTGCACCATATTGTACATTGCTTCTTACCACAGGGCTTCGTGATGTTCTTCTTTCATTATTTGTTCACGTAGTCCGAACATGCAAGCAGCTATACGTTCTTGGGTCATTTGATTGCTGTAGTGAACGAAAGACGAGAAACAATTTCTTTTTTAAATTACTGAGTGATAGCATTCGTATATACTCTCCGGAATATCGGGATTAGCGCCGTCCGGGACAATAAAGAGCTAAAGAACCAGAGTAGGAATTACAATGTAAGAAGTAGAAAGTTGGAACACATGTATATAAGTTGCAAGAAAAATTAGGGTAACAATAGAAAGCATTACCACTGTAAAATACCGTTCGGAAAGGCGATCCTTGTTTATCAGGCACCTATCTCTGCGAAAGTCGGTGACACAAAGAAAAGAAATGAAATTTTAAGCCCAAGCCACAACCACCTGTCTAGGGCAATGTAGTACATCCACACATGCAGTTCTTCTACGTGGGCCATGTTCGTACCCCAATTGCGACATCAAAGAAATAAATTACATCGACGTTTCGCCCCCCACTTTCTATTTTTTTTTTCGAACGACTGTATGGACGGATCAGCTGTTGGTGTACTTTATGCTTTCGTTTGCTGTATATTCTTGCTCACTGTGCCTACTTCGAGCGGCTTTAGTGCGAATACATTATATCTTCCCTTCGCTCACCGCAAACGTACCTTATAGAAAACGTCAACACAGCAATGTAAACATGAGCTAGTATAATTATTGGTTAAAACGTAAGGTGCTAGGGCAGCAGGACATCGTGCAACAAGCAGCCCCGGATTCCATTTTGATAATCCACCACATAATTCCCCATAAGGGGGTAAACACTCAAGAGCAACTGTGCGGTCCTATTACCTCTATATGATATCTAACATAAACGTGAGAAATAATTACAAATGTTGTCCATGAAAACAATCCTTAAGATGCTTGGCAACCATTTCTAAGCTGCTCCAGTTTCGTACGTCATGCGCTTAGCGATGCGTTCGTAATGCGCATTTACAGCCGTGATGATGACAACTTAGAGCAAAAAGAAAAAAGGAAGCACACAGAAAGACACTTTAGTCTCACGACCAAAGCTTTCGTGTCCACAATGCGCCACACTGAAATATTGGCACACGTATTTCTCAGTGACATATCCGCAGTTGCAGGATGGTAAGATAGCCTTGTACTTCTGGTCTGTTCCTGCTATGAGCAATGTTAGTTTATATTGCCTTGAAAACCGCCGTCGTGGCCCAGGCCTGTTTTATGTGCCTTTTTGTGCGGTCTGCGAATGTTTTAGCACGCTTTCCGACTTATACAACGGGACCGTCGTGTCCCCCTTCTAGTGCACGACACATCTACCATGCTTTCCACACGTCAAGACATTAGAAGACATGCTACCGCTTCCAATGCCACTGTGGCAGCTCCACTAGTTTAATGCGCGAAGGAAATATTTACCGGCATTTCACATATTGTGGCAAAAGATGTAGTAACGCAGGAGTTGACTCTCGGAATGAATCAACAACATCGCTAAACAGCTACTGATATCACATAAATTCCTCTTCAGTTTTGACGTCAAACGCCTTTAAAAGTGGTCCGATAGGGTCGCTTGCTGAAACCGTACGAAACGGAAGCTATCGCGTTATCGCTTAACTCTTTGCAACCGTACTATCCGCATGGCTTTTGGTATCGATGTGTTCAGGAAAAAGGCCAGTGTCGCGCCATTGATGAAGCATTCAGGGCAAAATATCATAACTGGACAGTAAGGATAGCAGTTATAACGGCTGTAGAAACTTTAAACTTTCGCTTACTAACTGAAGTAACATTGAAAAATGTGTAAGCGTGACTGAAAGAGGACGTAGGAAGAAATAGACACACAGAGACAGCGCTGTCTGCATCTCTGCTTCTTTGACGCCCTTGTTCAGTCGCGCTTAAACATTCCTGGATTCAACGCGACTAGCCCGCCAACGTGTTTTAACTAAATTAATCAGCACGGGGTCACGCGCCCACAGGTAAACATGAACGCATCTCACTCGATGAGCGCGGAAACTCGCTGTCAAAATTCTGGACTGAGAAATCCCGGCAGCGGCAACCGAATTGACATTTATGCGCGTCTCGTTTCAACGCGAACGAAAGGTCCAAAACACAGCGCATACGAAGCTACCGGTACTAAGCGCACGCTACAAACACCGCAGATCCCTTTGACGGTGAGGCCCGCGCGGGCGCGCACTTCGGCCGCGTCGCACATCGCTTTCAAGACACAAGAGCGCCGGCAACGCGTCCCTACAGCGTCCTCCGAAGGCGTCCACTACAGCGTCCGGGATTCACCTGGCCAACGCCGTAGTAGACACTCCACTCTGTACGGAGTAGCGGGAGAAGAGGACATCGATGTACCCTAGCCGCCGCCGGAGAATAATGCCCCTCCTCGCTCGCCTAACCCTCCTTGCCTCACGCGCGACAGAAGAGGGCACGCATCCAGGCCGCGTTCCTCGCTCGCGCACGCGCGATTGAACCGCGTTCACCATCTCACCCTCACACGCTTTCACTAGCAGATACAGCATATGGCCTTCGGCGACGGGTTAATCGGCCTTGGACTTTATACGGAACCTCACGGCGACGCCGACGGTGCAATAAAATGTCGAACGGCTTTGATCTCGAAACCAAGCTACGCGATTACAGAACTTCAGCGTACCTCCTAGTTTGAATCAGGAGCACGTGGTAGGCGACACGCGAATTGGGCGTCATTCTCCGTTCTCAACCAGTGCGTACGTCAGCGTCGGGACCTGCTATTTCATATGCTATGGCTTTGATATGACGACAAACTCTTTCGCAGTTGCCGCGTTCTTCTCTTAGGGCGAGGAGAAAGGCTTTAAAAAGGTACCCCGAACTACGCGATTGGAAGCCTAATGCCAAACAGCCGCCTAATGTTGTGTGGCTGGCAAAGCTGGCGCAAATAAGTATTTTCCTCTTTGCACAAAACTAGAAGCTGATTCCAATCGTTATGCCGGCAAATTTCCTATTTTAGTGGCCCTATCTAATTTCCTGCCGTCCTCGAATGCCGTTCTCTTCCCTTGGCATCCACTCAGTAATTATAATGGTTGACCAGTTATTTGCCGTACGTATTCCTTGACCTGCCCAGCTCTGTTTTTTTTTTCTCCTAATGTCAACCATAATATTGGCCATCCCTATGGCTCTCTGATCCACATCACTTTCTTCCCGCCTCTCAACGTTGCGCCTAACATTTCTCGTTCCAGCGTTCCTTGCGCGGTTCTTAAAGGGTCCCTGAAACGGTTTGGAGAAATTTTGCAGACGGGTAGGGTACAGCTGCAATGAATTATTCGTGCCACAATTGAAGTGAAGCCTCTCATGTTAAGAGAGACATGGACGATTGCAAGTTACCCTCCTCCTTAGCCACGCTTTTCCTCCTCAACTCGTTCGCCGAACGACCGGGTCTGAGCTCAGTCTTCACAGGCTTGGAATCATGGTGTGACGCCGTGTCGTCTGCTTCCGGTGTCTTGAATCCTCTGCAACCTCTCCGCGAGCCGTCTGGCTGTCGATCCTCAGCTAGAGTTATCTAATCAGCGTGCGTTGCCAGTGTTCTGTCGGAGCGCCGAGCGTGTCTCGTATTCCGGTAGACGCAGGCGAGCTCGGCGTTTCCACGCATGGGCGGAGGCGTAAAGCTCCTCTATTCAACTATTTCTGTGATGAAGGGGCTTTATCGTAAATGTGAATGGCCTGAACGGCCTGCACCTTGCAGTGACCTGGTGGCAAAGAGCTTAATCAGCCAAATACAGCTCATATCACTGTAGACAAGCATAAAACATTTCGAAAATTTAAAAAGGCGACGTGTTCACGATTACGCTGCCGCCTAAAATTAGCACAAACAGCAAAGTAGAATACACTTGGCTACTGGCTTATTAGTTGTGTTTATCTGGTTGAGGTTTGTGCTCCCAGATGGAAATACCCTGAAGGCTTCTCACGTTTGTGCTTCCGCCCATCTGGCAAAACGCCCAGTCCGCCTGCGTTTATTTGAATAGCCGACAGACTACAACTCCATTGTGGTAGTGATGCTCCGGCGTGAAGTTACGTCCGCAAACGAACGCGTAGGCGCTGGCGCCGATCGGATGCCGACAACTCGACTCGTTGCAGCCACTCCGCTCACCCGTTGCCTTGCAGAGCGACACGATGTCGCAGCTTGGCATGTCGCCAATCGTTCAGTTTGCAGGTCACAACGCGAAAAGGGTGACTGGTGGTCCTCGCCACAAAACCTTCGAGAACAACACTGACCACGCAGCTCACGTCAACATTGGAGAACGTTGTAACACAAGCATACGAAACTTTCTGTGTGCCGGAAGTGCTTAAGCGTAGTGATAAATCGTCGTTGTGTGTTCTATTTCTGTTAATTTTTATAGAAACAAATTAATAAATATTCCAACAATTACGAAGAACATTTGTTCTCCATGAAGTTGGAAATATTAGCGAAGACACAACCTGGGTAGCCAATGAGATAGCTGGCCCAAGCGACGTCAGCTGCGCTATCTACGCCAGTTGTAAGGAGTTGGTTAAAAATTCTGGGGATCAGTGCTGCGGCGATCAGTGGCGATGCGATTTTCTAAAACGGCATAATAAATTACACGGTTTACTCGGAGCATCTAAATGCGTCACTTTATGGTCCGAAGCGCCTGTATAACAACTCAATACGTTGGTACAAAATTGTCAAATGGTTAACTTTTTCTTGAGGTTTTTGTTAACCCCCAAATTTCCGCTGCACATGTTAGCACTGATAGAATGCAATGACTCTGCACCTATTTTTTTAACGACAGGGCTAAGCTCCCAGTCAGGATTTCGTAATGCTTGCCGTTGTACTCCACCACAGCGATATATATATATATATATATATATATATATATATATATATATATATATAGAGAGAGAGAGAGAGAGAGAGAGTACCACCTGATTCAATCAAGCGTGTTAGGTGAATATTTCTACACACCCCGTTTTGAAGGAGCCGCCAAGGAACAACACCAGCACAACCTTGTTTCAAGAACCCCAGGGGCTTTAGCGCAGAGCAGTATTGGGCGCCACCTGTTGGAAGGTCACTTTCTTTAGCGTCGTGCCTTAGCATCAGCTGCAGAACAATAGACCCACTACGAATAGGGGCAGAGCGCGATCGGAAATGTAGGCCGTAAGAGGCCCACAAGCTGTAACATGAGCTAGACAAGCAAGCCTCTTGAAGCGTGAATGAATGTAAATTTTTCATTTCGTTGCGTCACTTCTGTACTGTACGTGTAGTCGGTGACAACCTAAGAATTACAAAGAAGCTCCACCCACAAAAACGTAGTGCGCGTGCTCGTCACCTCAGAAAGAGAGCTAAACCAGGTGGAGTTCGCTCGCAGCTCGATGACTTCGGTCGGCTAATGTAAATTTAAGGCTAATTAGAAAATAAAAGATAGGTGTCTACAGCTAAAACATAATCTTTCACCTAGCAGTTGCATCAAGATGCTCTACAAAAGGTGCCTAGAGATTCAGGTTTCATCCTGATCCCAGTCACACAATGACCGATCCGTTTGGAGAAAACAGTTGTGTCAAGCAAGCAAAATCGCTTGACGTCACATAAATAAGCGAATGTAATCGGCTGCCGTATCTATCCTAAGCTTGATTTAGTTGGGCAGTGTACGTCGAACCTATTAATGTTCAGGTATAGCTCGCATGGAACTTCTGCAGCACGCACAACGTGTTTCAGGTACCGTATTGCGTCTGCGTCCTTGATGCAGCCTGCCCATTTTTTTATTATTTACGACATGCTAGGTGTCCCACTTGTGCCAAAGTACAAAAATGAGCAACTCCGCCGTAGTTGTACGGTACGAAGGCAATATTGTTTGTTGGCGCTTGGAGCAAAGTGAACCTTTTTTTTGTTAAATGCGTATTGCGATAATATCAATTAATGAACTTAGATATTCACTGCAAAAATTTCAATGAGAAAGTTGTAGGCCATCCTGAAAAATTCCCCATCCAGCTTTCAATTGCTCATTACGTGCATGAAAGAAGCCCGACAACCTTGGGCACACCACAGTCAAACAAAAAAGGGATACAAGGCACATAGGGTCCGCAGACATATACTTTCGTAGAACTGCCACCGACGCTTTGACCAAATAATTAGGCTTTAAAACTACTTTTCTTGCCTGGGTTTGGTAGTTGTAAAGATGATGTTGTGCCTGTTGTAATATGTGGTCTAAAATCTTCGCATTACACAAAAATATTCATAGGACAAACAAAGAATTAAGGAAAACTATCAAAGGAGCCCTGTGCCACTGTGGTTGCTGAGACAAAGGAGCTCTCAGGTGAAGGGCTCATTGTCGGCTGCTTTCATCCATCCGTTTTCTTGCGTTCCTGGGATTGTATGTTAGTGAGTGAAGACGGACATTTCTTTGAAAGCATGTCGTGTATTGGTGGAATCGTGCCTTTATTGTGACTCGGTGTTCGTATCCTATTTTTTTTTTAAATAAACTTTTGTTCTAAACAGTAGGACACGCAGAAAATTAAGGCGGCACCAAGTCGATCTGCTAGGCGTACGACTACAGGCAAGAAATTTTACAGATGTATTGTAAGGTGTAGGCGTATGCGTGTTTCATTTTGTTCGCTTTTTTTGCTTTACAAGGGTCCAAACTTCTGAAGCTCAGTGAAGGTGTATCGACTGACGGAACGATTTTGGCTGTATGGGTTTTTATTTGACGAAGTGCAAGTCTCTGTATTCAGAACGCGTAATGGAAAATCTTCTCACTATCTGATCGCTTGGCGTCAGGACTAAACCATAAGAGTGCCCGCGTAGGGTCAACCTAATGCTACCCCGGAACATTTAATCGTCACTCGTTATAAAATATTTGCGTCAGCCAGTGGCATAGTTATGACGCATTTCCAGTCCAGTGTACCTGAAATCGCTATGCTATGTCTACGTTAGTATCCTGTGCCACGTCGATGCCATTGCTCAACACGGCGATCACATCGTTTGGTAAACCAGCACGATACTTATGTCTTGTGTTTCGACGTTGCTTTTCGGCCCTATAAAGCAGGAATATCCACAGGGGACGGACAGAATAAAATGAATCCGACGGTTATTTGTGGGGACGCAATGTCAGCAAAACGGCAGAGAAGACGGGACGAGCAAGACCGAGGAATAAATTCGTTTTCATCCTGTTATTTCGAAAAAAAATAAATAAATGCCCTAGACCGGCTAACGCCGCAGTAAGACCTCGCATGGTCAAGCAGCCTGATTGGACCATGCGCTGTAACGCCCGAGCAGATCTATATACCAGCCTCTACCACAGCTTGGGCTGGGCTGCGTTTGGCAGGCATTCTCAGATCATGAACAGCAAGTTGCCATTATCCCTCAAGAGAAAAGTGTATAATAGCTGTGTCTTACCAGTACTCACCTACGGGGCAGAAACATGGAGGCTTACGAAAAGGGTTCTACTCAAATTGAGGACGACGCAACGAGCTATGGAAAGAAGAATGATAGGTGTAACGTTAAGGGATAAGAAAAGAGCAGATTGGGTGAGGGAACAAACGCGAGTTAATGACATCTTAGTTGAAATGAAGAAAAAGAAATGGGCATGGGCAGGACATGTAATGAGGAGGGAAGATAACCGATAGTCATTAAGGGTTACGGACTGGATTCCAAGGGAAGGGAAGCGTAGCAGGGGGCGGCAGAAAGTTAGGTGGGCGGATGAGATTAAGAAGTTTGCAGGGACGGCATGGCCACAATTAGTACATGACCGGGGCTGTTGGAGAAGTATGGGAGAGGCCTTTGCCCTGCAGTGGGCGTAACCAGGCTGATGATGATGAAGATGATGATGACCACAGCTTCCGACGCTCGCGTAGACCGCAGACGGTCGCTCGACTGCACGAGAAGTGTGATTCAGACTGCACGTTATGCTATTGTAAGTAACCACAGCGATGAAACCCCGACCGCGGCGGCCGCATTTCGATGTGGGAGAAATGTGAAAACGCCCATGTACTTAAATTTAGGTGCACGTTAGGTGCTCCATATTATTCCGGAGTCCCTCACTACGGCGTTTCTCGTAATCAAATCGTGGTCTTGGCGCACAAAGCCCCATTTTTGTTTTCTTATCCATATACATTTTATATATGGGCGAATGTCTCATTCAGTAAACAAGGTAGTCGCCGCAATGTATCTGCAAATAACAATTCGTACTGTTGTAAAAGGAAACACGGCAATTTATTCCGCAGGAGAATGGAACCCACACTGTAAGGATAGCCTTATGCGTCTAACTACTCAGTGCTGCTAAGCCACAGCTTAGAATTGCTGAGAATATTCTGCAGCATGGTCACATATTCCCGGAACAAATTTTCAGGTAAACATCTAACATCTCTGATCGTCGAGGCTTATTATTGGCTCAAACAGGAGCGCACTCATTGCTCTGAATGCCGTCCCCTCCTGAGCGCGAGCAGAAACTGCCCCCCCCCCCCTACCGATTTAACTTGCTTCATATGTCTGACAGAACAGTTTCCCACTTAGAAGATTCCGCGTCATACTAAACAGATAGCGCGAGCGCAAAACCGCCAGAAACAGCCGCCGAGCGCAAACCTGGCATACAACTCGGAGCGCTCACCCAAGGCCAGCATTCCCATTGCCCACCCGCCGTGGTTGCTCAGTGGCTATGGTGTTAAGCTGCTGAGCACGAGGTCGCGGGATCGAATCCCGGCCACGGCGGCCGCATTTCGATGGGGCAAAATGCGAAAACGCCCGTGTACTTAGATTTAGGTGCACGTTAATGAACCCCAGGTGGTCCAAATTTCCGGAGTCCTCCACTACGGCGTGCCTCATAATCAGAAAGTGGTTTTGGCACGTAAAACCCCATAATTTAATTTTAATTCCCACTGCCCATAGATGGCGCCACCACCTACGCAATATGGCTGCGCCCATTAAGGGAAGGGCCCTGGGGACGTAATGTATTCACCTGCATTTATTGTCATCCGTATCGATTGTTACAATTTGTAATCAGTATACCATTCATGTGTGTGTGCCTACGGGTGGACAATTTTTTATTAAATTGCCTGCTCGCAACCACGAAAACCATTTCGGACCTGATCTGGCCTCGAATAGAGAGGATCGCGCGTAACCACAGACTACGTACGCTTTCTTTTTTCTTCAATGACACATTGAACATCACAAGCACAGCAAAAGGCAACGCAGAGTACCCACGCAGACATGGTACATGTAATATTTAGCCATGTGCATGAGTCGCTTGTAGAAAAAAAAAAGATAAATGTTCAGTTGCTATGGCGTAATGTCTCGAAGTTGTTTCTCGTTAAAAAAAAGAGTGCACGTCCCTCACTTTGCGCTGCAGTGGCTTAGTAGAGTTGAATGCGTCACACAACGAGACGCCTCGCAAGCGACAAGCACCAACCGTAGTAGTAGTACCCGAACGAAAAGCGTCGTCGATCTGCACCTGAACGGCGTTCCTAAGCGGGGAGCACTGCTACCCACGGAAGAAGAGGTTCAGGAATAAAAACGTCGTCAAATTACATTTGCGTCTTCATAGTATTCGCAAATGCTTCGAATACACTTACATAAATATGGTAGACGGTTTCTGCCTTCCGTTTCTTCACCTTGTTATCCTTCACTCATGATATGTTGACCCATAAGGACACGCAAATGGGCACGTCTCCTCTAAAACGCATCCGTCAGCACGCCCAACCCGACTCGTAGCTTCGTACTTACTTAACGGCGTTTAACGCATGCGTTAACGGCATGCAGTAAAGGCTCACTACAACGAAATAAAATTTTGCCTAATTCGACTAGAGATGAGTAGTAATACTTCTAAAGCTCCTTGCCAAAGCTTGCTGGTCTAGAACTCTTCCGACTTTGTTTTTATCAGCCTTTAAATAGCACCTAAACAGTGCTATATAAAGGTTGTCTGTAAATCTTTCTTTGCTTTTATTTACGTTTTATGCTTTGCTTTATTGCGATATTAACTACACGGATGGTCGAGGCGTAAGAACACCGCTGGCGGCGCCACATGCGTTTCCGCTCGGCAACGCATGCGCGGCGAGCTCAGCGACGGCCTCAAGACAAGCTGCGTGCATTTGGCTGCAAGGACGAAGTCGATGCACTTTCATTGTTAAGCTTTATCGCCTGAGTCGCGGAGCCAGGACAGCGTTCTACTTCCTGCTGCCGCCATGAGCGCCGTGGGTAGGCTGCTATGAGAACCCAAGCGTTCATGCGTTCATGCAGGGCTGTCGTGTCTATGCTACTGGGTCTGGGCAGCAAATGTCAAAGTTAATGCGTCCCGATATTGGCGCTGCTGCATTCACTAGACGCAGAGTTACGCCGACGGCTTCCCGTTAGTCCAATGTGGTAAACTAACGAGACGCGGCACCTGTATCGCCACCGGCGGTGCTCATCGCGCCAGCGTTGGGAAATGCCTGGTCGCTTCCGGGAAAAGAAGCTGGGTTTCACGCCACGACCGCTATACAGTGTTACTGGACAAGGACACGAGATCTCATATCACGGTGACACCGATACCAAAGAATATGCACCTAACATACCATGCCTGTAGAGGACGAGCACGAGCTGCAACATTGCGGAATCGTTTTGGGAAACGTTCGGTCGCGTACTACACAGACGCTAGCAGAGCCAGTAGAGAGACTCGCACGCTAGCAGCCACTCAAAAACAACGTATCATAATGGTCACGGTCGTGACCCGGTCCACGTGTCCGGCCTAAGCGGCTGCAATAGCCATGGCCATTGCAGACGCGGAACACAGAAACGAGTCGGCAGTCATACTGTCCGACTCGCAGACGGCACGTCGCCTCTTTCTCAATGGGACGGCACCCAAAGTTGTACGCAGAATTCTGGGACGAACCTTGACAGGACACCACGACATTATTTGGTGTCCGGCTCACGAGGGCTTGGAGGGTGACGTTGCGGCAGACCGTATAGCTCGAGGATTGAACAACCCAGCTGCGGCCTTGCCGTGCGCGGGACTTCTTCCAAGCACTCGTGACATTCTTCTACAACAACGGGAGGAGCGCAGAGTCCACGGTCATCCACACAAGGCTCTTAATAGGCAGCAGATTAGGGAATGGCGACACATTCGAACAAACAGCTTCCCGAAACTGCATGAACTCGGTAGAATAAGCCCAACTGTATTTCTGGACGTCTGTCCGTGGTGTTCTAACAAACCCACACTACAACATATCACATGAGAGTGCCTGGATAGGCCTTCGCATATTACTTACTCATACATAGCTGCACATCCACTCATGTTAAATAGACAGTGGGAGACATGGCTTGCGCACGAAGGAAAGAAGAGCCAAGTGGCTCTCCTGGACCAAGCCCAACGAGCTGCTCGCGTCAGTGGAGCCCTGGACTGAGGGCCCAACCATGCTCGCTTACTTTCCTTTTTGAAAAATAAAGTCTCTTTCCTTCCTTCCTTCCGCGAATGCGTATATTTGTCCAGCAGGAGTACCTCTCGCCTGCTGCGTGGCACTAACCTGTCGCTCTGCGCCGGGCTCCCTCAAGGGCTGCGAAACATGGTCCCAACCCTTTGCATATATATATATATATATATATATATATATATATATATATATATATATATATATATATATATATATATATATATATATATATATCTTTAGAACACCGTTCGAGCAGTCCCAGCGCAGCACTAAGCCTTGTTATCGTTGTCAATATTTCAAAGGCGACGCTTCCATATTTTTTGGACTGTAGGAACTGTGCTACACCTTTTCTATCTAGGGTTTCAGTTAGCTGTACGTATACGTGGCATCTGCGGAGTTGCCCAGTCTTACTTTCCCTCATAAGACATGCAAGCTGTCAGGTTTTACGTGAATACACATAAGTAGTACTACGTCCACTGCAGAAAACTCCAGCGCCTGTGTATGATAAAAACATGTCGTTTTGCAACGTTCGAGCTAACGCTTCAAGTGGGAGGCATATATGTTCGTTCTTTTTTTTTTTACATTCTGTCTCTAAAACCCTGGACTATTTTGGGCCCAAAAGATTCCCATTTCCCGTGACAGTCTCCGGTTTCTGTGAATATGCCTGCTTTGTTTGTGATGGCGTCATTGTTGAAGGTCTTGTGTACTTAAGACAGTGCGGTAAAACTAGCTATACTAGAGCAGGCATCATTTATTTCTTTTTCAAGCATTCTATTTGTTGATGTTCTTTTCAATGCTTATCTTTCTGAAGGAACATAAAAACAACGAAATATTCGTGTTTATGGCGAAACAGCTTTGCAACGGCTCGTGGACGCTCAAAGCCATTGTTATAAGAAACGCTAAAAGCCGCCGGCGTTCTCTTATCTGTGGAACGTCGGCGTCTTTGTCTGAAAGTGTAGGAAAATAGCCAAACATCAAGCCAGAACGCTGTGAAAATAGGAGGAATGTAAGATGCATTCGCGAGGAATGAGTAGGTCCTTGCAGAAAAGGTTAGAGTGTATACGCGACACGTTTGTTGTGTGGAGCTGACTTTTGTCTCGTTCGCTAGCCTGAAGTTTTTCCGCCCATTTCGTGAAAGTAAAAAGAGAGGCAAGAATGAATAAGGGCCGCGTGAGCACCTAATGTCGCGTGAATTCCTTGCTGCAGGCTTTAACTCTGCCGACAATGCGCAGGCATATGAATATGTATTCATGAGGACCGGCTTACCCTACGCATGTGTCAATTTGTTGCCTCCTTGCATAGTTTTGTGCGCGTGCATGTGTACATGTAAGCGTTCTTTTTTCAGGGACAGCTTACTTCAAGAGATGCGTTTACTGCTAATACTGGACATGGACATAAACGTTACAGACGTGCAGCGCTGGCATGTCTGGAAACCAGAATACTGCGAAAGAATGGGCTGCTTCATAAGATTCGTGTTTCTCAGTTGTGCCTGTTTGCAACAAATATTACGTTATAGTACGGTCTTACCATTTTTATTCCTGAAGAAAGATAGGAAAAAAAAAGGCGTGATGAACTCACGTTACTTCTTTAGGCACACAACTATTTCAGGTCACTGCACCTTACATAGGATACCCACGATACAACAAATGCTCAAAAAGCAAGCTGGTTAGCTAAGTCAAGGGAATGCCATTCAAAACGACATCAGACTTATTCTTTGCTCAGTTCCATGTATTTTTGGGGGAATCATTTACTCCAGGCTTTCAACCACCGTGTTGCAAAATGTGATCGTTTTTCCAAGGCCTTCCTTTGTCGTTTGTTCAAAAGCCGTCCACATATTAGAGAACTATTCATTTCATGATCCTTCATGGGCTCGTCATGACATCACATGTGATTTTAGTGTCTGTTTCCAATACTCAAAGTCATTCTACACCATTTATTTGCATTATCCAACACTTAGAGAAAAGCTACAGAAAACTAACCTTGATCACCGGATGAGGTCTCAGCAGCATCGAATAACTTTCCGTTTCTGCTACATCACTTGCTTTCTTGCAGTGCCGGCCATATTTCTTTATGAAACCCTGTTAATACCAGTACGAAGATGCGGTTGTTTGGCGCTCGTGCTACGATTAATAATGGTCCCAACATATTTTCTCTTACGCAACAATTTTTTTACCGTGATTCCCTAGCGCTCCAGTGTATGTCGAAGCCTTCCGTTATGGCAAAGGAGGAGCACTAAAGCATGCTTCACTATTGTTTTTACTAGCTAGGCGAACAATCTTGCGAAGTGTATGTAGATGGAAAACATTGAGGAAACGGGTACTTCACTCCTTTTATTGGCTTTTCTGTGGTAACCGTTTCTGAGATTTATTTGTTCTTTGTCTGGAGTGCTGTGTAAAAATACGTCCGCTGTTGCACTTAGCAGAGTGTTTTGCAGGACAAGAAATTTTTTTTTCATTCTGTCTGCTTGTTTAGTCATTCTCTGGCTAGGGATGTACGTTCTGTAGCCCTTTATATTGGCAGCGGAAATGTAGGAACCAGACTTTGCTAAATTTCTGCGACTTCCTTATAACCGATGGCCCATGGCCGATGCTAGCTGATACAGTTTTCTTTCTTTCGGAGTGTAAATAAGCTAGGTAAGTTTACTCGGATTCTTATTTGTTTTGATTTACAAGTTACTGACTGAACGGTTCCTGAGACTCGTCTTCCCAACGGTATACTTTACAGCGACACACTGACATCCAGGTATAGATATTTCGTTAGCAGTATTGCTACATTCGCACAGGAAATCTGACACTAACTCATGCCATATTATACTTTTGAATTCAAAGAGCTCTTTCACGCTTAAAAATATCATGGATGGAGTTCATACAACGCTTACATTGTTTTGTGACATCGTAAACTCAGTACTTCGTGTTTTTCCATCGTTGACGCAGTACGTCCGCTGATTCTATTACAAAGAAGGAGTGTCTGCGGTGGTTCTTATCATTTTGCAACTCTACGTAACCAAACTCTTACTACCGATCCCTTGCTTGCTTGATTCGTGCAAAGGAGAAAGCGCAGGCGGTGTATTAACTTTGCAGTCGCTATACTTCACAAAACTTTTGAGTTTCTATGTGCGACGGCACTTATGAAAAAAAAAGCAGGTGACGGAAAAGCATACAATTTTACTTGATAACTGCTTTTTGCAACTCAAGGCAACTCTTAGCTTTCTTTCCTACAATCTGTCTCTTATTTTATTTACTTCTCTTCTTTATTTTATTTACTTTATTTCTTCTTTTTTGTTTTCGTTTTATTTACTTTTCAAAAGATGTGCCAAGAAGCCCCTTCAACTTCTCATCATGTACTGCTCGCGTCTGCCCAAGGAAGGAACTCCGTTATGAACACGAGCTAAAGGTCATCTTGAGGCCTGGAAGTATAAACAAACACTGGGTGGCTCCACCAGTGGTAAACGCAGAAACGTCGAGGGCAGAACATCGGAGACGTGGTGAACGAAAGTTAATCTCTTCACTGGAAGTAAGTGAAATATAAAACAATATTGCCGCGCAAATAACTTTTTAAACGAAAAATACTTGCGCCGTTTATTTTCTGTACACATACCTCGCTCGTAATTATGCATTATTCTTAAAACTTGCACTTCAAATCGGGGTGTCGAGCCAAATTCGAACACAAACCGAACACTGTACTCGAACCGCAATTTTAGGCGTAACTTAATCCGAACGCAAGTGGACATTTTTCGAACGGGCCTGAACCCGAACCAAAACTGAACCGAAAAAACAACGCTTACCAGCTCGCCATGAATGATTCAAGTACATAAAACGAGGACAGGTGCTCAATAGCTTGCACAGTTGTTCAAATAACTATACTTCTTCAATCGGGGCACTCTACAAGCAGTTTTTTTTTATGATTCACGAGCTGCGTTTCGTGCGAGAATGGAGGTAGACGACGCGTATGGGCTGGTAACTACGGCCACCTCGGCAGAGACGCTTGCACTTCTGCAGTGGGTCATGCTAGTTGTTTTCTGCGGCCTAAAGGTTGTTTTAAGTGCTCCACGGAATGAACAATTATGGTGACGCTCCCAATTCGGCCCCGAACTTGTTTCTAAACGTAGATAAATTGCATAAAACAAGCAGGGCGGGAAAGACTACGTCCTCAAGAATGGATGTCAACCAGTTCATCTACGTGACTTATTGTAACCACATCATTGCTGTCGTTATGAACGCCGTGACCTTCTCTCTGAGCTGTAATCGCTGCTGTAGACGGCACATGAAATCTCCTTTTGTTACCATGCCATGGTTCAACGTAAGTTTGGTAGCACTGTACAATGCTCTTCGAGCTGTAGAAATTATTCGTGGGGCACAATATGCGTGCTATTAGCCATAGTTCGCAAAACTCACTCATGACTCGACTCACTCAGATTCAAATGGACTAGTGAGTCTCAACTATGAGTGAGCCGGGCTGAGAAGAATTTTGGTGAGTCCGAGTGAGGCCGGTTTGGTTTAACGTCGGTGACACTAAGTCGGGGTGATCCCTAAGGAAAAAAATATATGTTTTGTAAGCAAGCCTGAGTGTGTTTAACTTATTTTGTCTTCCCGAAAACGAAAAAGAAGTATCGCTAAGGTCACCGTGACATCGCTGGAGTATACATCGTCGTATACATCGCTCGAGGGCATAAACAATTACCGCAGAATCTTCCTAGTGAGACGTGCTAGATAATGCCTAAGCGTTTTTTTTCACTCTCTGATACGTACTTAATATATATATATATATATATATATATATATATATATATATATTGTACAACGTGACTCATAAATTTCAGTTCTCATGCGTAGTCATGCGGCATTCTCATATATTCCCTGATAGCAGTCCATGCATACATATGGAGCGCATGGAGTCACGCGTTACTGGCGGACGGACGGAAGGACGAACGGACAGATTCCCGAGGGAAGTTGTCCTAGAATGTTTGGGCACTAAGATAGAAAACGTCAAGCAGCCGTCGTTACCGTTGTCGTCCGGGGCTCCGCGGCACCTTCGCGTCCCCTCCCGGACTCGGCCAGCGTCCTCTACGCGCGCCCTGCGGCGCCAGCTTTAACGCCCGCCCTTATCGCAGCACCGGTAACGCAAGTTTGCGCCGCTAAATGCTGACTCATGATTCCACGCTTCCATAATCTCTTCCCCCTCCCCCCTATCTCTCTTCATGTATCTCCTTGCTTCGCGTTTGCCTGCCACTCGCCAGTGGCAGCGGGAAGGCTCGGTGACAAGCGCGAAACATCCGGACACATGCGAGCGTTGTGTGCTGTGTAAGCATTCCCTTTCAATTTCGCGGCTAAGGTCAGACAAGGCTAGGTAGGCACCACTGCACTGTGGGTGGCGGTGTTGCGAGGAGCGAGAGATAGTGACGTCTCAGCGTTTCTCCAGTTTGGTGGGTTCGACTGGCTCACTTACCGTTTCCGATGAGCGTTCGCTGGAACTCTTCCCTGTTTTGTCAGAACTGCGCTTTTCGATGTGTGCGCAAACGGGGACAGCTGGGGTTCAGCGCCAGCGGTGGAAGCCTTCAAGGCAGTGCTCGTCTGCTGTTCATAACGCACATCTACGCTTTAACCAATTTCAATAATGAGTGGTACTCGTGTTTCCTCTGCGAAGTGACCGGACTTTCCAAGGGCTCGGTGTCCGGCGCAGACTCCGAGAGAACGACGAGGTGAGCTGGATTTTCGGCAGTGCTCCTGTGAATCGCAGTCAAATTTAACGTTGCCAATGTAGATTTTGCGCGGACGCTTTCGTGCCTTTGATGAAGGAAGAAAAAGAAGAAGCCAGGAGAGTGCATGACGCAAACCAGCTGGCCTAGGCAAGCCAGCCTCTTCGGACGCCGCTCCACAACTTTCTCTGCGGCGCCTATCTGCACAATGACTGTTGGGAAGTAGGCCCTCTACGGTTGCCGGGACTTTTAAAGACATAATTTGGTAGGCGGCCGTTCTTAGTGGCACCTTCCTCATAATCGACTTTCGTCACGCACTTTTCGGTCTATTCTCGCGCATACGCTCCCGCTGCTCGACGAGAGAAATTGCCGCTTGCGCGTCACATGGTGAGGGAATATTTACTACATGGCTTTCATTTATGTTTTCACAAACTTGCTATGATAGAAATATACGAGACGTCCATATTACAGAAAAAAAGGCTCGTAGTTTTATGGGCAGCACAAGTAGTAGTAAACATCCGTTTCCAAAATATACAAGCGCGTTGTCAGTGGCGTGTCAACGCGTGAAGTCCAGCCACATCACATGTGACCAGACTTTACTGAATAACCGCGGGCACTTTGAGCCACGATGGTGAAAGACTAGGAGTGCCGGCAGTGGAAAGCAACTGTGCTTCTCCCAAAGCGAACGTTGCCACGCATCCGCTCCCTTCACAAGTTCAGCGAACGTATCGGCAGCAGAAAGGAAGAACATCAGTACCTTACGTGACCTCCAACAGTGAGGATACATGCGGCAAGCAGCCTTCTCGACTCACCCTTTCGTGTTCGCCTTTCCACCTTGCACCGGCAGCAAATCACGTGTCCTCCAAACACGCGCTGCGCGGACCACGCGGGCAAAGCAAGCTCGATCACGTTACCTCCATCACAAGACGCGCGGGAAGACAGCGAGCCAACAGCATTTGCGGATAGCCCTTGACTTACACGAACAGCATAATTCATCCTAACAATACAGGACTCTCATTTCTGCTGCGTAAATATTTTTTTTTTACACACCTACAGCGTAGCTGAATTAAACTTGCCTGAAAGTTATATTTGAGCAGTTCTGGTGAACTTGTTAACGGCTAGTAGTACGCGCAACATGATATCAGCATAGAATTAATAATTTAACGTGGCGCATTATCATTGGTAGTACTGAGCCCTTTGTGATTTTAAAAGCCGAAATCGGATCGACTTTCGCAGCCTTTTTCTGCATCCTGGAAAAGCAAGGACAGATTTGATGTTTCTGCTTTTAGGCGGCAGCTATCCATTACACGTGGATTGTGGGTGATGGAGTAGAGTTCCTATTTCGTCGCTGTCAAGAACAGCCCACGAGTGCCTTTGGTCATAACGACTACATCAAGTCCCTAGCGCGATAGCTCAGGCTTCTTTAAGAGTAAGCTTTGCTGAGCTGACATGGCGCCGATGTACGACGAAATGAAACGTTGATGGCGCATGACGACAATGTTAAAAAAGAAGACAACACGAGAGATGGGAAGGAACTGAGGGGCGGAAAAACAAAGGCGCCATGCAAAATCAAAAATATAGTCAAAAAGAAAAAGAAACAAAAGAAATTCATAGGTGATTGAGATTGCGAGATGTTGAGGCATAGTCTGTCGGCTTGCAGTAAAGTGGATCTTCTAACGGAGCCAACTCTTACTCTTATTTATTACCGCTATGTGAAGGGCAACAGGGTCGGGAAGCTATTTACAAAGCGCGAATTCACAAAAGTGCATGCACAAAGAAAAAATACAACGAAGTTGACGCCTGAGTAAGATTGATTGCAGCTGGCACAATGTTTCATCCTGACCGCAGAAACACGGATGTGCGGATGACTATATCCTCTGGCTGCATGAGTAGGATTTCAGTGTGATTGCATTCAGAGGCGGTGTAGTCCTGCACTTGCATGCTGACTGACCAGACCAAATGATGCATTCAAATAATAGCAGCATGCTTATAGGGGGAAGTGAGCTAGCGCCTGACAAGGAAACTGCATCAAAGCTCGTGTGCGAAGATCTATAGTGGGTTCAGAACACGTTTGCCGGAGATTAAGGTATTGTAGAGATTATCTCATAAAGTGAGGCATTCTTGCTGACAGAATCTGATAAGGAAGCAATTTATACACATGCGCGTTTGCCTTCAAACTCTCACACGCACTGTTTGAAGCCCGTATGCGGTTTGCTACGCCGTGCCGGGCATTCTCGAGAAAATACATCGTGGGGACGAAAATGACTTCACAAAACATCTTGAATACCCCGCCGGCTCCTTTGGTATAGACTCCTAGATGTTATGTGAGCTCTTTGCACAAGCGTTTTGTTTAAAGAATGGAGAGAAATACGGGATGAAGGAAGCCCAAGACCGTTACGATGAGTTTTAGTTTGAAGTTTCGCAGTGGGCTATAATGTAGACACATCGGAGTGCGTCCAATAAGTTTCAGGCATTTGGAACTCTTTAACATGCACTTCAGTGTAAGTGCTTTCAACAGAAAGTCGCTGTAACGTACCTGATCTAAGCGCACAAGAATTTTAGGAGCTCGTGTTTCGACAACAATGTCGCGGTAGCAATTACAGGTGCTGGCCTTATGTCGATGTCTTGTAGTATTGCTAGGAAAGCCTCATCGACGCCGTGTTATGGACTGTGCATTATTTGAAATTAGCTGATGGATTATTCTACGCAATGTCAGAGGCTTCACACGGCACATTTGTGTTTGTGAATGTGCTTCCAGTGAATTAGATCCAATGATTAGACGCGTCTGGTTGGTCGAAACACTTCTGCCGTCTCCCATTGATATCATGGCCTCTTTCTCATTGATAGCGCCGTACCATAGCAAGGATGTGTCTTTATTGAAGACGTGGTCATTAAGTCATTCGGCGTCACCGAACCCAACTGCTTCTCTTGTTCTTAGCTTGAGGGCACCATATCAAATTTAGGAACAGAACAGCACTCCCGAACCAACCATATGCACTAGAAAACGTCTTCATTATTAGACCGGGACTAGATAGCTCTACCGCAGTAACGCCACCTATAGCGCCTAACTGGTGGAACATTGTATCTTGACCATTTTTAGGTAAGATTGGAAAGGTGTCCTTGTTGCGTTTATTTATCTCTAAGTTACAATCTTCATCGGCATCCCTTAGACCACAGCGTGATGAAAGCATATTCCGGATGTGTCGGGTTTACTCTGTCTTTTGTCGCCTGAAGACGCCCCATGCTTCCTTAAATGCGAACGCCATGGCTGCACAGTCTTGTGACCCTATATGATGCATTTCATCTTGTCTCCCTACAAACTGCAGAATTACTAGCTTCAAGCACACGTTAACTCCGAAATCAGAGGAAGATGGTGTAAACTTTAAGACATCATCAACTATATTATTTAGGTTGTTACGTGTTTTCTTCCTCAGGAAAATTTAGATCACAATTAGACTGAGCTACTCGATGTTGTACCGTACACAAGTTGAAGGTGAGGTTGTGTGCTCAAACATTAAAGCGGACAGGCGGGAAACGTTGCAAGGTATCTATTTACCGGTAATCTGACCTTGTATAATGCAGCGTGTCAGCCGCTTTCCTACTTTCTCTTCGTTTATTAAGGGCGAAGGGAGGGAGGAGGAGGAGGAGTAACTTTATAGACTAGGTCGGCACTCTTCCTATGGAAGGGGAACGGTCACGTCTTGCATCCCCTGCCGGAGATAACGGAGTAAAGGAGCGAAGGTGCTGTGACGGACCGGTAGTTGTGTACTGATAATATTGTGGTATGTACTGATAATAGTACTAAAGTGTGCAATCGCTTCCTTGCGCTGCTACTTACAAAAAAGAAGATTAAATTATGGGGTTTTAGGTGCCCTAACCACGCTCTGGTTATGAGGCACGCCGTAGTGGGGGACGCTGGAATAATTTGGACCACCTGAGGATTTTAACGGGCGCCTAAATCAATGTACACGGGTGTTTTCGCATTTCTCCTCCATTAAAATGCGGCCGCCGTGGCCGGGATTCGATCCCGCGAACTCGTGCTTAGCAGCCTAACCTCGTTTGCCATTAAGCTAGCACGACGCGTTTCTACTTAGAAACAGGGCAGAAACTTGTAGGTAAACAAAGAAATTTGAGAAGGAGCTAAGGTCTGCACAAAGAGCTTTGGAACGAAGGATGATCTCACTTTCACACAAGATTTACCCTTAAGAGATATGAAGACAGCGGTGGAGCCTGGAGAACGAGTGGGGAAGGCAGACAGTCTATTTAACATTAAGAGGAGGCAACACAGCTTGGAAGACCAAATGATGCGTAGGGCAAATAACCACATTGGTATGTTAGAGTTACAGAGTAGCGGTCCACGTTAAGGGAGACACAGTCGATTAAGGCACAAAATTAGGTCGTGCGCTGAACTCAATAAATTTCAGGCATCTACGAGTTGTTATCAGCTCGCGAAACGCATCTATCAGTAAGTATTCCCTGGGAGAAGTCTTCGTCCTGCACCAAACGTAAATAAGATGACGATGATGACGATAATAATACTCGTGGCGATGATGACTTGTGTTTGCTATACTTGCGGACAACTTTCCCTGGCTACGAACGGAAAGCTATACGGGGGCAGACCTTCTGCATGCGCATGTGTCACCGCCCCACGTAGTCCGCCAGCATTTGACAGTGCGTTTGGTTGCTCGCAATAGACGCTCAATCGACGTGTGTGTGTAGTGACTTTTGAAGGAGAGGAAGAGAGAAGTGCAGTGCCGTAACTGTCTCTCAGAGGAGGACACCTCAACAGCACTGCACAGGGAAAGGGGAGTGGGGATAAAAAAGATCAGGGAGAGAAGGAAAAGAAGGCGAAAAAAATAACAAGAAGGGTGAAGAAGCAATTCGGGGCTTATAGCCGCGCTCTCAGCTGCGTGTCACAGCAAAAGTCAAGTAGGGCAGGAAGCACTTTCCTGACAATGGAAGGGTGGGCTGCCGGAAAGAGAAGTGCCCCCTCCTAGTCACAGGGCAGTCCCACACGACGGTATGATGCACATAGCGCAGTGCGCTCAACATCGAAGGCCGGGCAGCGGAGCAGAAGGTGCTCAAGCGTCTCCTCCTCGCCGCAATCCAAGCACGCGGGGCTGCCTCTTCCTTGCAGTCTTTGCATTCTGGCGGCCGTGTTGTAGCAGCCGACGCGCAGCCGAAGGAGAAACGAGCGGTCCCAGCGGGAGAGACCCGCGCGGGGGAGGAGGCGAGGGGGCGTACCTGCAGCAACGCGCGGATTCGGGTGCTGCGCGCGGAGAATGCGCAGTATCGCCGTCTTGGCCACGTCGAAACGGGTGACGGAGCTGGCGAGGGGAAAGCGACGCAGCTTCCACGTGTGACGGTTTCGCGTTTGCGCACACGCCGTAGGTAAAAGCTGCAAAATAAGGAAGGCTTTACATTCACTTGTGTGTTTTGTCCTATTTAACGATTGCTAATAAGTCATTTACGTTTAAACTAAGGTGGATGGAAATGGGGGACTCTTTCCAGAAGCGCTCTCACTTGTGCGCGCTTTGCCTCTGTAGCTTTCCCTTCAAAGCCACAGAAAGCTGTCCACGAGTATAGCGCGCTTCAAGGGCAGATATGCAGAAAATGCCGCCAACTTTAGGCTTTCTTCTAAGTAGGCGTGACTTCACTACAATGCTCGGTTTAAATTTCGCAATTTCACCGTGAGTTGTAAGGCAACTATTTATGAAAATTAAATAGCTAATCTTAATTAGCTGCGTCTTTACATCGCTATTTTATATTCACGTAATGTTCGTCTCTTGAGGTAACTCACCAAAGAAATCCCGTGATACATGCGGTTTTTTAAATATGTTTGATCTGAAGCTCGAGCCTTTTGCCCAGCTAAAATTCGTTTACACCAAAAATGCTCGCTAAATTGTGACAAAAGTAACGCGTGCGTACGGAACATTCAAATATTTTGATTTTCCCGCTGAACGCAAATGTGCAGACATAAAAAACTTCGAGCAGCACACCATAGACCTTCCCAGCCCACATTTGCACTACGTGGGCTTACAATAGCCACCCTTGCCCTCCAATGTACTATAGCTTGAAGAAGTATGCATGGCTCCGGTGATTCAGTTGTCGAAATTTTTCAATGCAAAAAAAAGTAATATGAAGAACCAATTTTGGTTAGTATTCAAGAATGCGTGTAGCTAGCTTTGGCAGGTGTTTATGTGTGGCGCTATGTTGCTCTACGTGCTATCAGTTGCGCACTCAATACCAGCGTAGCTTACCGGTAGGAGGGAGCCGACCGCCCCCTAGAGCGCCACTTCCTCAAGGACCAGTGCGGTACCCCGTGCAGCCTCTGGGACCAGAGTCACACCGCCACAATGACAGCGTATCAAAACTCCAGCTGTTACGAGAAGCATGGCAGAACGCTCCTTTTACAACCGTGTCGTTCAAAACGATAGAAAGTTGGGCGAGTTGGTACGGAACACGATCTTCGATTGTAGCGCGAAGTGACACGGACACAGACTAGAAGCAGACAGGACGAGTTCTGCATGGTACCACAGGAAACACCGCACAGGGGTAAAGCAGTAGCATGCGGTATTTACAACTCTGCTAGACTGCACTATCTTCGGGATTGCCGCACGGATCTTAATTTTACAATGAACGAGCTCGAGGCGGCACTAGCTCTCTGAAGGTGCTCTTCATCTCCGGATCCAGATGGTATATCATACTGAGCCTTGTGCTATCTCGGAGAATCCACACAGATAGAATTGGTGAGTCTTTACAGCTCCGCATGGCAGAAGGGAAATGCTCCTGACGATTGGAAAGTAAGCCGCCTGGTGCCACTCTTGAAGCAGGGCTCACCCCACTAGAGCTCACCTCTTACCGTCCAATAACGCTGGCCAACTGTGTAGGAAAGATAATGGAACGGATCATCTTTAGCCGCCTGGAATGGTACTTTGAACACTACAAGATTTATCTGAATTCCAAGGCTGGTTTCCGACGTCACCGTTTTTCCATCGACAATGTGTTTGATCTTCCTTCATATGTCCAGCACGAAATGTCCGGTAAGCGTTTATCTGCAGCTTTATTCTTAGATGGGATAAGCGCATACGATAACGTATTACATGAGGCCATTCTCGACGTTCTTGCGATGGTTGGCCTAGGTGGTCGAGTCTTTTTGTGGATTGCAAGTTATATATCTGCAACATGTTTATTCGGGTCAACTGACGATGGCCCAACTACGAGACGCTATGCCAGCAGGAGCGTTCCTCAAGGCGGTGCTCTCAGCCCGATGCTATTCAACCTCGATCTTGTTAGACTTGTTGAATACTTGTCAACTACCATCAAGTTTTCAATATATGCAGACGACATTTGTGTCTGGATTTCAGCAGTTACAGGTCCTCAGATACGTTCGAGGCTTCGAAGACCGGCAACTTTGACAGGGAGCTACTTGTGTAAACAAGGTCTCAGCATATCTCCAGAAGAATGCGCACTAGTGGCATTTACTCGCAAGCCAATGACGCGTTATGTCATCTCAATCAATGGGCGGACCATTTCCTATGTTAGAACCCACAGATTTCTTGGCACAATTATTGACCGAGACCTCTGTTGGAGCGCACATGTGGACTACATGAAACGGCACCTGACAGCAACTTCCCAGTTGTTTAAATACTTGACAGGAAAGACGGGGGGGATGTCTGTAGAAGCAATGCTGAAACTCTGCAGAGCGCTCTTTCTCGGTTTTTTAAAGATATAGTCTACCTGTACTGAACAACACCTGCAAGACGAATATTCGTGTTCTGCAGGCAGCACAAGCTCAAGCACTTAAGAGTTTGCCTTGGTTTGCCCAGAGGCACGTCAACAGAGGTAACTATTGCGATTACTGGGGACCACCCGATGCAAACTCACATTACGGTAGAAGCCCTGAGAACGCACATCCGACATTTTGCATGTGTCCCCTATCAACACCTTCCCACCACCTTCGGCTATGAGTCGCGGGCCATACTAACAGCTCGTATTCGATATTGGATGCCTACTCCATACATCACATGAGAAAGGACACCATGTGACGTTTCAGTGGCCGCCAAGTCACTATGGCGTCACAGGAAACGAAGACGCCGATAATGCCGCTCGGACAGCTCTTGAAGGTACATAGAAAGAGGCCATACCACTTTCACGATCCAACCCAGCGAGCAGACTTGGAGCCCTTGCACAGGAGATCATGCTCTCTCTATGGCGCACACAAAGGAGCCAGACCAACCGGAGAACTCATCAATACCACCTGCCCTTTTTGATGCATCTCTGTATGCCAACTAGACTCCGCCGAAGAAAGGCCACTCTGCTTTATCGCCCATGGCTAGGGGTGGAATTCACAAAATTTTACTGATTTCGAATTGGAATGGCCGACAATGCTCTCTGCAATGTCTATCTTTGCGAGGAGACTTTCCTGAATATAATGTTGAGAGACAGTCCCTGGCGTCCGTTCTGGCGCACCTTGACATTAGACCAGTGTCAGTTGAAACGATTTTCCTATGTCGCCGACAGAAGACATCTCAGCTGAAGGCGACGAAGGGACTACTTCGTTTTTTGAAAGAGACGGGCTTGGCCAAGCGGCTGTGACAGTGATGTCACGTAACCCGCAAGAGTGACGGACTGTAACTGACCACGTGTGTGCTGTGGTATGTGCTCCCTCGCTCTCTCTCCTGTCCATCTTTCATCCCCCCATTCAGCTCCCACGTGTAGGGTAGCAAACCGGTTGAGCTAAACTGGTTAACCAAGAACGAAAAACGACGCTTAGTTCCCAAAGAAACCTAAGCGTTTTAAAAAGTAAAGCAGCGTTTAATGGCGCAATACAGAGTCGGTGTACATCTATAGGAAACCTTAGTGCAGGAAACCACCTGCCAAAGATGACAACCATATAGTTAAGAAACAAAATAAGGACGTTTGAAGGGAGCTGCAAAAGTATGGAGTCCCGTTTTATTTGCCCTTGCGAACTTTATAAACCTAGAAGCGAGTACTCATGGTTTACGGTGAAGCCGGAGACACTTCTTATTTATTAAATAAATAAATAGCAAAATAAATAAATAGCAAAATCACTCGTGAATCAATATATCATATGTCAGGTAATTGTTTATACTGAAACTGAACAATTAATGTACAAGTTTCCAGCTCGTCGCTCACATGTTGGAATTCATGGAGAGCATATTCAACATGCACATGGGGTGCCATATTTTGTTTATGTAATAGTTTTCTCCTATTCTATTTGCGTGATATGTTAAGCCATTTAATTGATGTGCGGTGGAGCGCCGTTCCACAAGCCAATAAGGAAGTGCCGACAATGTAAAATAAAAAGAAAGGCCCATGTCATCGCAGTTTGTATGTTTTTTTGCCATTCTGTTGCGGATCAGCGCGACCAGACGAAAATAAATGCCACTCGTTCAGTTAGTTTAAACTTCACAAGCTTTTTACGGTCGTCACTTGTAAGAGAACGCGAAAGATCCGTTGCAGTTGGCAGAACATATTACAGCAAGGTGGAGCACATTCAAAGAGTAAAACTGAAAATAAATGGCGAGTGGTAGTCGTAAGTCAACAGGCTGCGTTTTAAACCATAAGGAGCTTTAAACATGTCCCTTAAAAATGGAACAGGATATTGTGGCGCGCTCTAACCCTTTCTCCTCTAGAAAGCACGAAAAAAATGGCGGTACCTAAGGCAAGCTCGCACAAATCGTCCAACATGTACCTTTACCTTTCCAATTCCTCAGATCCTTTTTCCGCGTCTGCTGTCGGGTCAGGTGTCCATCACGATAGTTGGAAAAGATGCACTGAATCTTGCATTCTTGTTCTACGCGTATGCACACAACAGCTTGTTCAGAGAGACGAAGGACAAAAATGTTATTCAGTACCTTCATAATGGCTTTCCCGCACTTGCCCACGCTAGGTTTATCACCCATTCCAACATTCGAGAAAGAGAACACCGACATGCAGCACAACTTGTTACGAACGCACGAGTATCGCGTAATCAATAAAGTCGAAGCATATTCTCCGTTGTACGAGCCCTCATGGCATTTACTGTTCCCTCTCGCGAAAGTTGTTCAGCTCTACAGCAAGTGTCCTAAGCAGTTTAAGGTGGCACCTATCGCTTGTTATCATCATTATCATTAGAGTTCAATAAAAAATGAAAATCTGGGCAGTGATGGCGTCGTTCTCGGTTGTTTACACTCGGTGCCGTAAAGCCCAGGGACTGCGTCTTAGACTAATACCTAGACTGCGTGACCATGGACTTGGGCGTCTGCAGGCGTAACCTGTAGGTTCGCGAGGCGGGAGCGCCTTCCGTTTACATCGGCTATGTTCTAACCTTGCCCGTAAGCATGGTGGCCAGAGGTTCGCAAAGCTGAGATGTCCTTGGAGATGCTCGAACCACATCCTCTCCCCCCCCCCCCCGCGGGACACTTGTGACTTCGCAACACCAGGAACCAAAACAACCTGAAGTCACTGGGTCTGGGACAGCGAGGTTGTATGAAAACTTCTGACGCTACTGCGACAGCTCGGACACATACCTTATCCGCGGAGTGAAGAAGCAGCATGGGTCTTGCGCTGGAGTTTAAGTAATGCTTACCTACCCGGAAAGACTGCAAGCAGTTGGAGCACAGACTAAATAGTAAATGATGTGCTCGTGCAAGCATTTGTCTCTCGTGTTAGCAATAATTGGACCACCCTAGGACTCCAACGGAACGTTATTGAGAGAGTGGGTTGTCAGCGTAGCGCCTACGAAACTCTTCACGAACTTTGTGCTCTGAGTAATGATTCAGGAGACGAAAACCATTACCTTTACTGCCTGAACCCGATGGACAAAACTTCGATCGTATAAGCGCGAGAGGCTGCGCATCGTACACTTCGCTGATATCGGCCACTTTGTGTTGCAACCGGAGGACACCCAAATATGGCATTCTGAATACGACTGCTTTCCCAGCAAGGTAAAGAAGGGTGAGTGCTCGACAACTCATCGGAAGCACGCCTTGCAGTGCCTGATGTGGACGCCTACCAGAATTTACCTTGTGTCGCGGGTGGGAAGCAGTTTTGAACAAAATAAGGCGGCATCGCTCGCATATCATAACCGTTACTCTTGGGGTTCTGTGAAAGGACGATCTGGGAAGCCATCATGTCGGTCTTTGTTATATACAGCAAACACAGCGAGCGGCTGTATATTTACAGCGTTCATTCTTGCAGATACGACCGCTTTCGCAAGGTCTGGCTGGAGGCGGCACCAAATGCGTTGATCCTAACGACTGGGAGCTTTCCCGGCACTTTGTCAAGCTGCCTATTTTCCCATTGCCAGGACGCTGTTCGGCCGGGTTACTCGAAGCGACCGGTGCCGGATCACGCACAAACTCTTGAGAATCATCATTATCATCATATTTTATGTCCACTGCAGGACGAAGGTCTGTCCCTACAATCTCCAATTACTCCTGTCCTGCGTGCGAATGATCATCTCCTTGATAGTGACAACTACACAATGTCGACAGAAGTGAAGTACAGGCCTAACGGCACAACAAAAATAAACATCCTACTTGGCTTTTTCCAGATCGTCATATCACCCGTTTTCATTCGTCACCATATTAGGCCAACAAATAAGGTAGCCGAGAAAATCATAGGGTGCGATGACCCATGGTTGGAATTGAAATGTATGAAATAATGAAGAAAAGAGAAATGAAAGTGGACAGAAAGATAGCTTGTCGGGGTGGGAACCGAACCCACAATCTTCGCAACAATTGCAAAGCAGTACTCACAAGCACCAGCTGTCCCGTCTAAGGATACCATGGGAGTTTAGTGGGTTCACGAATAATTTCACCTTGAAGCGAAACCACAAACAGTAAATTGATTCCACAGAGTTTTTCGACTTGTGAATGACTGGCTTGGTTCATTCTCATAAGATATCGTTGCCAAAAAATGCAAAAAAAAATGAAGTTGAACATATTTGCCCTATTCAGAACCTCACTTTTTCAAGCCAGGCATTCGACTAGCTGGAATCGTATTCATTCAGGCTTGTTTGAACAGCGATTAAAAGGGCATGAATGAATAAACTGTGTTAGCAGGGTATTAGATGCATTACTCCCCGTTGAAGAAAAATATATAATAACCTAAGTGGAAAGAACCACTAAAAGAGATGACACCGATAAAAGTTCATTTGGTAAATTTCATTTTTTGGACTTCCTGTTATACATAATGAAGTTACACACAGATTCCCCATAGTTGGGATTACTAGGTTTTTCATCATGACTCTGGAACTCGTATGTTGCACAGAATAGCCCATTACATCCGCGTACAACGCATAAAACGTCCGAGGGCACATACTCTGTGCAGGAGTAGCTACAAAATAAGTTGGGCACGAGATGAGTCAAACTTGTCTTGCTCGCACGGGACTAGGTTGCGTGCTTGGCTTACTTATAGGATTTGTGAGTGAGTGAGTGAATAAACTTTCAGTTGGTCCAGCAAAGCGCGATAAAACGCTCACCCGGCTGTGTACTCTGAATTTCCAGGTATCATGGTACTGGTAATTCAACCATCTTACAATTCATCGGTATAGAACAAGATTATTCGTTCCCGACGAACGAGATGGAGAAATTGTATATTCTATGCAAATTACTACTGTGCACTTTCCTACAAATGCTTTCTTTTTTTTTTTAATAATAACAACAGAAACCTCATATGCAGTCGCCCTGGCTGCAGTATCTTCCACAGTATACTGCATGGATATGCAAAAGGTAGCACGTCTATGGATTTGCGGGGCCCGCAGACCCCGAAATTAAGTGCACTGACCGTAAAAGAAGCACTCGTGGCCTCTTGAAACGGAGAAGGAAGCGTATCGCGCCTCAGACCTAAAAAGCTGAGCCACGTGGGAGGCGAAGGTTAGCGTGCAGGCTGGTTCCTCGAAAGGTTCCTGAAGATCACTGTCAGGCATTGCAAGACTGCGTGTGCGCAGAGTCTTCGTCATCGTAACATTCTACGCGAGAGGAAGTGCGGGATAGTTTATCGGTGTTCGGTAATCAGGAGCAGTTAGCCCGGAAGGGCTTTATGGGCCGTGAGGATTGAGGCAGGCCAAAAAGGCTAGAACGTAACAGCCTACGCGTAGTTGTTACACCAGCGAAGAACACGAGACAGAAATTTTCATCGTGCACGTCGGTGTTTCCTGCATTGTCCGTACCATTCTTGCGCGTTGGCCACCATTCAATGGCTCAGGTTTTGTCTCTGGTTTCATGTATTGAACGTTAAAAAGGGGACAGGGTAAGCAAAAAATCTTTAAAAAAAATCAATTTTTAGTTTTTTTTCTAAATATGAAAGTACATTCTTTTCTGCTTCATTTGGTGTATCACACTCCATTCTGTACTATTTATAGCAACCTGAAAAAGCTATCTGAATGAAAAGCGGTCAGCGACACACCCCCTTCATGTGCGGTGTGTCTTCTGCGCTTTTACTAAAAATTAAAAAAAAACACGAAATGTTCATAATTTTAACTAAAAGAGAAAGCTCTCTAGCAACCATCCAAGTTGTTAGCCAAGAGCAGCATGAGGCGCTCCTGCGAGGCTTACACGTGTTTTCCAAGCGGTGTTGTACTGAGTATATGTTGGTTTTGTTTAAACTCAGTTTTCTCAGAACAAGCTTTTTTGTTACGTCGGTACTATTTTTTTCGAAATGATAATAGATATCAAGCTGATGTTTTCTGTGCATACAGTACATATACGTGGAAATTTACTGCACCAACCTTATCAGCGTGCGAATAAAACTGTTCATTTTAAAATAAAAATATGTACAAAATTTGGTCAAAATTAGGGTGTAGAAAGTAAAAAATAACTAATAACTTCATTTCTCGTATACTAAAATATTTTTAGTACAGCGGCTAGAAGACGAAATTCTCAAAAAACTGAAGTAAATATCTTGCGACTATCTTTATTAGTTGCTGAGAAAAGTGCATCACAATATGCCCCAAAATACATGTACTTTAAGGGCAAATGTAATGCTACTTAGCTGTTGCAGGTTGGAAAGTGCAGCCATCTGGTTTGATATACGAGCGATGCACTATTTCACAACCTTGGAAACAGTGACATTTGTTTCCTGTTCTATTGCTGCCGTTCATTCATCCTTACTGGCAAAGCGCTACTGTACCTTCCACAGCATGCGTAAAAACACTCACTAGCCGTTAGCAACTCCTCTCGGGGAATGTCAGTGAGTGAAAATATACAACTAAATAAAAGTAATGCAACGAAATTCTGCTAGGTCTAAAACGGACACCCGGTATATGTTAGCAGTGTATGTTTCGTGTTTAACTAAATTTGGTTTTTTGTTTTCCGTTATGCCAATAGTACATAATGTTCGACAATTGGTGCATAAAAGAAGCATATGACATAACCTTTAATTATGTCATACATTTGAGCCTATGGCGCCAAGAAAGCACTCACTGACGCATATAATATTAATACTATACTACACGTTGCTTCAACATTGCACAGCGGTGTGAGCTATCGCATGACTGCACATAGTAGTAACTGGCAGACGTTGATAGAAGCTTATGTTATTGACTAGTTTCCATAGCGTGTATCTCATCAAGAAACATAGTCGATAACATTCGAATAACATTCGCTCAACTTTAAGATTTTAATTGATGAATGAACTGGCTCATTGATGACGGTCGCCAGAAGTTCAAATTTAAACGCTTTTCAAGCGCGCGCTCGAGCAATTCTCTCGGGCAATGTGGTTGTGACAAAAAAGGGCAGATGCTATTTATTCATGCGTGTCAACTCGGGAAAACGCGTGCCTGCTCTTGGTTTATTCTCACGTTCGTCTTTTTGTGTGTGGCCTTGCTATAGGAACAACGAATTTCCGCGGCGTTCTCAAATTGGTTTTCTTAAAATATTCTGCTAGCTTCAATTTTGCGTGTTCCCCGCTTCATGTTCCTCACACTTTCGTCACGCATGACAGCCTGGTTTAAAATACCTCGCATGCCTCCCTTTATACATCGTAACACTGTTTCTTATGCATAACGTCGGTCTTCCTAGAAACTTGATATGTAAATGGGCAGCTTTCTGCTGCGTGCTAGATGAAAAGTACCCGGCAGAAAAGAAGAAGAAGAAATGAGTGCATTGGAATTTTCTCAAATTTCTGGTTCTTGCGTCTCTTCGGCATGCTTGCTTGAATGGCTATTGTTTTTCGGATAATAGGCTTAGGCTAACTATTCTGTCATGCCCACACTCAAAGCGCATGCCAAGTGTCTTTCCAAATAAAGAAGACGTAAGTTCACCGAATGAATGAAAGAAAGGCGCTGCTGCTCGCTAGGACTGTTAAAAAAAATTTGCCTCATTTCGGAGGTCTAAGAATATTCCACGCTACCACGAAACGCCATAACGCAGGTTGCCTGTGTAATGGAAACTGAGAAGCTAATGGAAAAGTTGAAGAACCAACATAAATATTGACAAAGACATTTTCGTGGGCATTTGTTAAGTAACAAGTGCCCCTGATGTCTACGTTAAGAAAACCTCATTGTATCTAACTAACGTGTTCATTGTTGGACAGCCTAGCAGGAGGTTATCCACGTGGGTGGATATGCCTAGAAGCACAAAACGGCGGCATTCAGTAAAGCTTTCTCCTGCGAAGAGGAAAAAAAAAATTCCTTTCCATATGTATGGTAGTCTGCCAAATGACACGTAAAAGGCTGCGAAGCTGTGTAAATTGTTTCTCACGCCATTTAGAAGTGCTAGACGTCTGGTTGCTCGCTGCTGCTTTCTAACAAAAGTCGTGACTGGCTGCAGCAGTATGCCGCAGTCTGCGTCGAAGCCGTGTCTAAGGACAGCCAGATACGACCACGCTCGAACACAGTGGCAATGATGGGTCCCAGCATTAAGTCGGCAGCTTTGACATGCCCAGTCGCAGTGGAAATAAACCAGTGGCAATTTAACCGTAAATGCGAGCGAAATGCACTAGCATAACGTCGCACCTCTGTGGGGTCCCGGATGTATGGTTTAAACCACGTTCACCGCATTGCGACGTGCTCTTCAGAAGCTCATTGCGCACACGTGAGTTAAAACTAGCTCTTATTGGGCAAACCTGTGCCCCCAAAACAGGCTACACTTAAAGCACAAAGAGAGCGGCGAACACAGTCGGCGATCGTCGAAAAGCCTGATCAGCGGATCAAGCGCGTCCGATTTTATACATCAGTCGTCGAATGTTCCACAGCAATCGCTGGGACCCGCGTGCCTTCCGCAAAGTTCTACATTATTCGCGTCGCGCACACATGCGATCAGATTATAGAAGGTTCGGTCACAGACAGAGGATGGAAGCATCGATAACATTGCAGAAGCTGCCGACACATGCAGGCGCGTCCTGCGCTGTACGATAACATTTGTTAGCCGCTGAAACATGTCATCCACAAAAGACAAATAAGTACACGTGTCAATATATATATATATATATATATATATATATATATATATATATATATATATATATATATATATATATATATATATATATATATATATATATATATATATATATATATATATATATATATGCACGCTGTTGTAAGCTCTCCCTTCACCTCTCTACCTCTACCACTTGAAGGGCTTCCCACCCTACACGCACGCAGGCTTATTCCCACTTTGACACCCTAATACTAACGCATTCAGCAAAGAACTCTTAGTACGTGGAGCTGAGGTTTTAGAAATAGATCTTAGAAATCGCTTTGCTCTGTAGTTTTAGGGAAGTTGCAATTAAATCGGCGATGTTTAAGCTATCGGTAACGTTACCAAAACGATCACATATTCTTTGCATTTGACATATGTTTCAGACTTGACTGCCACGACAAGACGCATTTTGAGGAAACGCCATTTGATTTAAATTTATTTGTTCATTTATTTATAACTAATTAATTAATTAATTGCATTTTTTCTATAATTTTATTTATCAGTATTGTTAGCTTATTTCGGGTCATAACAGAAGACACACTGCGGTAGCTTATAGGCGCTGATGAGCGTGAAGTCGCGGTCTATGCCGACCGAGGCGGGCTTCTTTTGATGGGGACGAAATGCAAGAACGCCCCTGTACCTATAGATTTATGTGCACGTTACAGAAGAACTTCAGGTGGTCAAAAATTATCGGGCGTTCCCCAGTACGGCGTGTCCCATAATCAGATCGTGGTTCCGGCACATGAAAGACAGTTAGGAAAAGTAGTTTAAAAAAAACCAAGCTGACGTACCAGCAGATCCCGCCTTTCTTCTATATGAAATTGACACTTCCTCTCAAGGAAATCTCTTGGTTATCCAGGACATGTGGTGCGGAACGAAAATCGAGTGAAAGTTTGTACTAGTGGTGCATTTCACGAGTGGTAGGGATCCGTGCAGCACCTGTGTGATCTGTAGACCGTGACGGAATTGTTGGAATGTGGGCCACGATTCCCTGAAAAGCATTAAATTGTGTGCAGGCAAAGTCTATGGTTTGCGCAGAGTAGCAGCTATTGCGCACCCTACGCCATCGCACGTCGGTCATCTCGTGAAGGTTTGCGAAGCGCTGAACGATGCCGCATATCCGGCTACCTGCAAGTTGCTTCCCACAACATCGATCGCCGCAGTGCGAGAGATCTGCATAATTCTTCACCGAAATCAATAGCGTGACAAGCAGCCGCGTAAGCCGCGCCTCGCGGAAGCACGCGACTTATATAGGCACCCACGCAATCGTTTATAAGGCACTGAGGTGAGTGTCATTGATGAACACTCAATGGCACTTCAGCGTTTGTCTCTATTTCGACCAACCTGTTCACAAGTATAAGCACTCGTGAACAGGTTGGTCGTAAACGCTGTAAGCACTCGTAAACGCCAACTTCGAGGCTGTATTTTGAGCTAGTTAGCCTGTATTTGCTTAAAGCATCTGTGGGGCGTTCAATAAATACCCCTGTGGTTCGCCACCTTGAAGTCTCTCACAGTTTCTCTGGCAACTCGCTAGATTTCTAAACCAGCTGCGGGTGCTCGAAAAGTCACAAGAAGAAGTTTTTAATTGCGCCTCAGAAGTAATATGCAAAGTATCTCCGAGTTGCGGAAATGTTTATTTTGATCAAACCGGCCAACTAATAAACGAAAGGCACCACAAAGACAAAGTAGCTTTATAGAGGATGGTCAATCAGGTCATCATTTCAATAGAACTTGTTGTTTCATTGCTCAGCTTTGTAACGATTCCTGCTCTGGCAAAAGTGCGAATCGCGAGAGAAATTGTATACTTGGCAACAAAGGCTAGTCGAGTAAGCATTGTTGTGCAAAGAATCGTGTCATGTGGCATGAATACATGTACATTAAGCTGTTAATGGTTGTAAGCCGATGGAAACGCATCGGTTTCTGGGGATTACCAGTGAATCGGACAGATCTGTATATATATATCATTCTTAGCCTGCATATATTTATGTGCACGGCTGTGAATAGTTGTGGCACGTAGTGGTGTCTGTTGCTTTCACGCGTTACCTGCCACGACTGAGCCTACGAGAATGCCTGCTGTCATATTAGCTGACTTATAGCACTGCCTGGCATCTAACAAGGGCAGATTTCACTACGTAGGGCTGGTTTAATGGGCTATATTAGCGAGGTGTCTAAACGATAAATATTAGCTTTACGTTGGGGCTAGTGCGAAACAGCAAATGTATTCCCGCTACCGTACTTCACTGGCTTTCGTGTTGAGCTGCTGAGCATGTGATATCAATTTCTGTCATGGATGCGGCAGCCGCATTCAGATGAATTTGGAGCGCAGAAACGCTTCTGTACGATGTGTCGGCTGCACATTAAGGAACACCATGTGATCCCATTTCTTGTGTAGCCCTGCGCTTCGGCATCTCTCATAATCCAACGTGCAGTTCATGAAGTTGAGCCCCAACGTATATTTATATATTCAAACATAACATTCCACGATATAGCCCAATTAGAAGTCTTGATTCTTCGATGTAGAATACTCAACATTATTTTTCAAGCAACCAACACGAGGACTGTGGTCACAAGGACTAACAATTCATTGAAAGACTGCTGTAAGATGAAGTATTTGACTACCTACTCAAAACAAATGTTTCTGTATTGATATACACATGATATTATGCCTAAAGGCAGTCTTTTGAAAAAAAAGGAAATGAAAATGCTCAGCTTCCCATCTCGAAGTGAGAGTATCACTGTGGAAATTATTACTCTCGTAAGGTAATCTCGTAGGGTTGGTGCCAGCGGTGTGAATGCCGTGATCCAAACACAGTGGTCATGGTTCTCGAGTTTCGTCCCGGCAGCAATTTCCGGGCCACACCTGTAACGCCGACTGCGCAAAACAATCCAGGCGTGTTGTAAACTCAAGATGTAAGAGGCAAAAAGAAAAGAGCATGGTGGCAGGCGAAGTTACTGCGCATGGTTCAGTGACTACAACAGCTGTGGTTCATTCCTTAGTGTAATCGGCGCTACTTTCTGTTTGCCCACTTAGTATGAACTACAGACTTCCCGGGCGGGGCACACTTGTGAAGCTATGTATCCAGGTATGCTTGTCTTTCTTCACCTCACTGACGCCAACTTCGCCGAAAGCTTTTTCTCAATGAAGGCATTCACACAACATCCTTGCCAACGCAACAAGGAAAAAAAGATACAAGATGTAAAATCCACACGAATACCTGGGCGTAACGAGTTAGAGACACGGTTTGCAGGAAAGTCAAACACACTTCCCGGAAGTTGCTCTCGGAAGATTCGTACAAATGTTGACCTTTCCATGCTAGACGGCGTAGCGCTTCGCTGAAAGGCTCATTTGGTCAACAAACAACTTTTTGGCTACTTTCACGCTTCTTGTTCCTTTTACCCCTTCAACTTGCTCAGTAAATTGAGTTAGTATTCAAACAATAGCTACTGACTTTTATTTCTCCCCCCCATGCTTAACGTGACTAAGACAGCTAGTAAACATTCGCTGGGAATGCTTCAAGGTATAGAGCAATGTTCCGTATGTTGCCGCTCGTTGAATGCACGCCGGGGAAGTGCACCGGTTAAACTGACCCGAATACTGATCAATCAACCAGAAATGGTCACGCTTGGCATACACCTAAATACGGCGCACATTTGCCCCGACAACCTTGGACTGCGCCGGTACTCAAGTCTTTGCTCAAAGGAAACCGTTTATTAAAGACTGAAACGCACCAGTAGCCACGTGCAACGCAGTGCGCTGACAGAGAGATGTGACTTGGTGTTATTGGACTTAGGAATTAGGTTCATATCGCCTGCCATTCTTCATTGTCTTCTCAGGTTTCCCTACCCAAGTCAACACCACAGTGATTAGGCAGTGATATGAACAGCCAAATAAGAATGTGTTCATTGTAACGTTCGATATGTCGATTACCATCAGAATGCTTTTTACGCCGACCGTTAGTGAAGTGCTGAGGTTAATAATAATAATATTTGGGGTTTTACGTGCCAAAACCACTTTCTGGTTATGAGGCACGCCGTAGTGGAGGACTCCGGAAATTTTGACCACCTGGGGTTCTTTAACGTGCACCTAAATCTAAGCACACGGGTGTTTTCGCATTTCGCCCCCATCGAAATGCGGCCGCCGTGGCCGGGATTTGATCCCGCGACCTCGTGCTCAGCAGCCCAACACCATAGCCACTGAGCAACCACGGCGGGTGAAGTGCTGAGGTTGTTCCTCTCTTTACTTCAATGTGGACTACGTGGCGCAGATGTGACTGCACGATTCATGTCATCATTTTAGAAACGTTCCATGTTTCGACGCTTTGTTTGATGCTGCGCACTCGATTGAGCACTCCGTGCACTTTTTATAGGATTCTGGTATAGCTAATGTCGCGATGCAAAGCATATAATCACTGGGAAAAATGCACGTTTATTCTCACGAAATTTGTGTTAGGCAAGCTAAAGCTCGGTTTAGTGAAGCGTCCTTTACCGTTCCATTGCCAGAACGAAGCAATACGAGAGCTACAAATTATTCTAAGCGATGTGTATAACGTCTCTAACGGTGTCAGTCATAATAATTTGAGATTTTATTTTAGTTAATAACTGAAAGACGGCATTAGTTAGCGCCGTCTTCCGCTGGATGATCCATGCATACGGGGCCCTGAGGTCATGCTCCTCCCCCATCCGCCTCACGAGTAACTCCGATGGTTTAGCACTGACAATATTGAGTGTACTTCAAAGCTACACTACATGCTATTTCCGTGCGTCCTTTTCAATCTATAAGATAGACACGTTTAAATAATGCACCCCATTACTCAATTCCAACGAGCGGAGTAAGACGACAGTCACAGCCCGTTTCTTCTGCGCTCGAATAACCAGCAAACATGCTCCTTCTAAAAATTGATTCTGATAGGGGGCGCAGGGATCTTAGTTAATTGACCTTCTGTACCTCATGTCTCACTAACGGCGGCTTTGGACAATCCGTATAAATTTTCAGACGGGACGACATTGTCGCGTGAGAACCTGAAGTCACTGTCGAGAATAACTTGGAAACCATCAGTAAACTATCAGGGGCAGCCATCTGGTGCCGTTTTCTGCGGAAAAAAAACGAAAGAACAACCACGATGACGCTGAGACTCTTCTTGTCACTTGCTTGCCGGCAGCGTGTGTGCTGCCGGCACGTGTGTGCACGTGTGTGCTACTGGGGTATGTGTCACGAGGTATGTGCAGGCTGTAGGCCATTTGTCATGTACCACTGAGTATGTGCCTGCCTTCAGTGAACATCTTCGACGCCAACTTCGCTCATTGGGTATCCTAGCAACAACCAAACCTGTGTAGTAACATCTACGTAATGCGAAGCATTACGTAGATGTTACATAGATGTTACTACACTACACAGATGTTACTACACAAATAGTGACATATATGTAATGCTTCGCATTGTGTAGATGTCAGTACATATCACTCGGATACCGTAACACTGCCTTCGAGCAGCTTGCTTTCATTGCTTTTCATAGAACCAGTCGACGTGATAGCCGTAGAAAACTAGGACATTCGCGATCACAGGGCAGCCAAGCGAAGGCAGCAAGCAACCCTGGTTGTTGCGAAGTTCTTTAATTATGCTCACGTTCCTGGTTTTCATTTCCTTGATTTGGCCCGCCTCATTCTGAGCAAAAAATATATTATCTTGTGGCGTCAAAGTAGTATGAAAGATTTCGCCCGTCAGAAAGTGAGCTTTATTGTCGCTTGTACAGTACAAAAAATTAAAGCAATGGGTGCATAAGTCCCTTGGTAGACAAAATTATTCTTAGAGGCCTAAGCACGAAATACTCTCCAGTTTGCCAGATTTTGTATACTTTCTTGCTGAAGATGCTTAGGATTCCGCGAATAGTAATGTGTCGACAGCCGAAACCCAAATCGCTTACCTTTTTTACGTAAAGCGTCTGTAGCTTCACTGTGGAAATTATTATTCCCAAGTTAAATAAAACATAACATTGTAAGAACGTTGTGCGCCTCTCTAATTCGTTAGGCAGGAGTTGTTTAGAAGCTGCTGGAAACTTCCGCGAATAAAATTCAAGTACCCATAAAAATCTCAGGACCTGAGCCCATAATAATTTAGAATATAGAAAAAAAATGCTGGTCACCTGTACATTGAATCATGCTTGTAAAGCTGCCTGAAAGAACCAAACATGCTCTGCACAAAACATTGAAAGGACGATCGATTATGCAGCCACAAATACCCTAAGTATGGCCGCGAGAAATACCTGAGAAGTTCCTACGTCCCTGAACAAACTAAAAACGAGTGCAGGTGTAGGAATGAAAGCAGTGCGCGCAGGTCACTTCCGGCGAACTGTTTTTATTCATCCGAAGAGGAAGCGGAGTTAGGGGCGAGCGAGACAAGGCTGGGCAACCGTGCCGAATGAATGAGACAAACAAACACCTTGGGGTTGCCTGAACAAAGGAAAGCGTCATGCGTTGTATACGAAGTCGCGAGCATCTTGTGCATGGAGACTGAAAAAAAAAGCAATGACCCTGCTGTCCCCGGTGCATTCATTTGGAGGTACAACGAGTCATCTTCGGTGATGTATTTTTATTTTGTTGAGTCATGTTCACACTGCATCTTTCTCAAGTCCTCCGAAGCAATAGTGGAGGGCGTATGCATAATATTGAAGTTTGAATGCTGGATCAAGAGCTTCATCGGGAATACACTTTGTCCTTGCAAAGCACCCTTGTTCCGTTTCTGATTTCACGTGCAAGTGTACGCCACTCGCTGGAACGTTAGGTTACTGTAAGCGTCTACCGAAACGGCGACGACTTGTCAAACAGATGTTTTACAGCATGCGATGACCTGCGCCATCCGAAACTTTCGTCCGAGAAGTTTTTCGGGAACAGAAAGGGGGGAGCAGCAGATCATAAAGATGAGCGCAGGATGGGTCTTCTCATGCATAAACATGCGGGGCAGCATTTGCATGAACGACAGGAACTCGAGGAAGATGACAAAAGTATAGTCTGCTTTTTTTTTGTGGACAGCGGCTGACGCGTACCCTGGGCTTGACGTCCCTGGAGGATAAAGATGCAGCCTGCTCAACTTGGAGCGTTAGGAATGATGCATTTGCAGACGCGGCGTAATTTTAAATGTGATCTTGTTCAAAAAGTTTGAAGTCCCTCAAAGCACGTTTTCTAGAACGTTGCTAAGTCCTAGCCGCTGGAACATAGTGCGTTGTGATGCTGGACCGCAGTGAATGTTTGTGGAAAGTAGTTGTAAGCATCATCTTTACATTAGACAAGTGTAAATATATTCTGGGGGTACAATGCCGCAAGGTATTGTTAATTATTGTTAATTACCCGAAACTATACGATCGTTTTCATGAAAACAATGCTCGCCTCTTCGTGCAATCCTTTCATTCCATAAATATGTGCGCGGTGTGCCACCATAAATAACTAATAAATACTTCTCTAAAGAGACAGTCCACCTGACATATTATATTTCGTTGCCATGCAACAACCTATTAGTGTCTTAACGTAGTAGAATATTGTTTCATGTTAGCAATCACACTAGAAGGCGTACGTCGTAAATATTTGGCTCTGTTTTAGCTTTCTGTCCCCCGAACGGCGAAACATTGACATCGATAGCAACGTTGAACGTTGCAACGCTTGAGATCCGCGCGCTGTCTTCTAACTATACGCGATGTGACACGTCTGCACGATGCAGCATGGACGCTAAGTGCTCTTGGGCGGAACGAACAGTGTCCCGACCCACTGCCTCACAACGCTGGCAAGATAAGAAGTGTCACCAGTGTTGCTATGAGCAACGCAGGGCTAGTTGGCGTTGTCACGCTTTTGAAGTAGCAGACGGCGCAGCAAGACGAGGATTGACGGGAAGCGGAGAACACAAACGCTGTCTCACAGTGTTGTTTGCAGGCATAGCACTTCGACGGAGCACGTGGTGAGGCCGACGGGAAAGGGCGTTGGCGTTAAATCAGCGCCCTGTGAAATATTAGTGTACGTAACGTTAGCTCGACGTTTGCTGTAAGTTGCGCTCAGACCAGAGCACGAAGCAGCTATGCTGGGACGCTACAATGCCCGTGGCAGTCGCGGTAGGCAGTACCCTGTCGACCGCAGAACCGATGGAGTGGAGCGTTAACGCTTGTGTCCACTCCGCTTTGTCGCACGGCGAAGGCAGGGCCGACAGCACGAATATTCCAAGAATGTCCGTATAATTGCTAACGCCATAAAATGTACCGATCTTGTGCTCATGATGGAACTTACTCATAGAGAACTTATAGGTACGTCTGTTGAAAGAAGGTGCTGGGGCAAAGCCACTGCGGGTTGTTGCAGCAAATGTATGTCGCCGAGAGCGGCGGCTGCGTGAACTTGAGACTAGGAGAACATAAGTATGATCTGGGTCAAGCTCACCGTACTTCTACTATGCTGAGCGTTGCAAAAAGTGTTATTGTAGCCCACTTTTCTATCAAACTAAAGTTATCGTCTGGAATCTTGGGATTATTGAAGGGCTTCATATTTATCTCCTTGGAAGCTTGGTAGGCAATTTCTTTCAACAAGCTGTTTTTCTAGTTTCGATCGATGCACAATATTACTTCATTTTTCACAACATATACTACAAATTTCAAGCCGTAACGAGCACAAGGAGTGTTTCAAACATGGCGTCAAAAACTACTTCACCCATGAAAATTCACCTTGTCTTTGCATTGATTTGACATTACTCCTCCTGGCAAAAGAGCTAAAAATGTATAAAAAGCCGTTTTGTCGTCTTGGTTTTACAATTGAGATTTTTGGCTTTGTAACTGAATTTAGCTTTTCACAGCCCGGACCATTCACAGCAAATGTGCTTTATGGTCGCTGGCATGCACTAACGGACTTGCTCATCGTAGTCGAAATTCTTTAAAAATATTTAATGAAACACCAAGTTCTGTTCGCATGCTGCACTGAAAAGACAGGAATGCCCTATTTTTCATCAAACCCGAAGAAAAAGCGCAGATTCTGCTGGAACTGGCATATTACGCTGCGTTAACGTGGTGAAACACATTCACAAATTCGAACCCCATGATTGTTGCTGTTGTCTCGCTGGAAACTCGAAAGCAATTCAAAAGAAAGCTAGAGAAAAATGCCGAGAAGGATTTTACGAACGAATAACTGTAAATAATGGGCTAAATCATGACTCTGATGAGCTTTTGGTTTAATGATTTACAAATGAAGTTAAACGCGATTTTTGGAAAAACACTGTTGTTGCTGAAAAAAGGAACTTTATCGCCGCAACTAACTAAATTATCAGTGCGAAATCTTTGCGCATTGCTGTAATTTGCTTTACGCGTCCAATGAAATAAAAGAAGCTTGTTACCTTAAGTAGATATATTAATTCAAAAAACACTTTCTTGCCAAAATTTCCCTATATGGTTGGATAAATGTGGAAAATTTTATTTAGAAGCAAATTACATTGGGAATGTTATTATTTTATTCAGTTCGAAGCACATATTGTAACTGTGTTTGACAGAAGTTTGACAAAACTTCTGTCAGACACAGCTTTAAATGTTTGACAAAACTTATAAAATTATAAAATAAAATGGTAATGTAGTAAATAAAATAATAAATATAGAAATATTAATTCAAGCACTTCTGAATATTTTGAACAAGATCTTTTGCGCATATTCCGGAATGAACTAGCTAAACACCTACAAAATAAAAGATAATTAGTTCTGGGGCACCTAAGAAAATTACGAAAACACGCGTCGTACCGTGTGTGCCTATTACACCCTGCCCCCACCGCCCTTAAGTATAACTGTGTAAGTGAACCGTCGGATGCCGTAACAAATGAAAAATTTCAGTGTCCTGTGCATATGCATACAGCCCCCTAGCTTCGAAGCATGCGACTATGGAAGCATGCTCGTTTTACCTGACTTATGCCTTCTATTTGCTTGTTTTCTCTGCTGTGTTCTTGTCTGTGTTCTGCTGTGTTCTTGTCTGCTTCTTGTCCACCTGGCGGACTGTATCAGCGGTTTTATACATGCGTTGTTTTCTTCTCATAAACTTGAGTAGAGACTAGTCAGCGCACCGTAGCGCTTCCGTTTTTTTTTTTTTTGTCGTCGTCCTTCGCGCTCTTTCATCGTGTTTCATAACACCAACTCGTCTAGCTGTCGCTACTTCGGCAATACCAGCAAGGGTAGATCTGGCTACAGCCGACAACCACCTCCTCACTGAGTTTACTCAGATAACAGCAATTAATATTAGGAGCACACTATGATTAATACAAAAAAAATATCTTTGACCACTGTGATTACACAGACCTGCGAGCCGATAACCAGGCTTGGAAAAACAGGCTCCGCTGTCGTCGAAAGCTCTCCAGCGAAAGCACCGCTCACTTTAATTAAAAACAGGTCCAATTAATACTTCCGCTTGTTTAGGCTGAGCAGAGTGACAGGCTCATTTGTTCGGTAGGTATATTGCATTCCGCAACAAGATTACATTTCAAAGGAGTATTGGACATGTTTAACTTCCCGAAACAAAGTGACGGGGAGGCACAGCGACCATCGCAATTAAGACACAGTTTGCCGCCAGCTCATTTGTGTAGGCGCTTACCTTATAACATACAAGATCTGGCGTTGATCAGGTCTCCAACTAGAATAGATGAAGTTCCAGGCACCATCTGCACGAGTTTGAATATACTATCCCAAATGCCGTATGTCACTGTCTACCAAGCAATTGTTTTCATCTCACTGTCTGCGGCATTCAATTTAGTCTCAGGAGTGTGCATACTGCAAAAGTATCCAACACCTTCTTTTCTTAGTACCGGCGTTCTATTCGAATGAATTAATTATAATCATAATCAATTTTATTATGATGGTTATAAAGATTACAGCAAGTTGATATAAAAAATGTTGATATCGTTGATATCGCAATCAAAGATTGCATTGGGAACTGCTTTACAAGCTAAACGTAACAAAGCACGCATAACAGCTGTTTCAACAAATCGTTAACAAGAAACAATCACAGGTTTTCAGCATGAGTGGAATAAATAAAGAATTAGGTGCGCATAAATAGGATGCATATAAAAGAGCACTGTAGGACAACCTCGTTGACCTCTATTAAATTCACAGTATAAAATACATCACGTACTAAGCATAATTGGCGAACTCGAATACATATGCATGACAAGGACATCAAAGATCAGTTTAACGGCATGACAATGAAAATGAAATGAATGCAAACTTAACTGATGACTAGTATGAACTAGTCATCAGTATTGGACAGAACATATTCTTTAAGTTGTTTCTTGAATTCGTGAATTTTAAGTATTTTCATGTCTAATGACAGTGTATTCAAGAATGCGACAGATGAAAAATTGACGCTCTACTTGCCGTAATTAGAGGACCATGGCTTTCTTTTTGTGTTTTAATGCGTGATACGAGGATTTTACTAGCTTTTTCATGGTCTTCCGGGAAGTATACAAGTTAGCTTGCCGAGTTATTTGACGAAATTAAGGGGCGTGTAATGAGAAACGGGCTCTAAAGTGTAAATGTACGGGTATATTACGCTCTTGCCAAAAAAATTTCGCATGCAAATGTCTCAATGCATTATGAGTATTATTCAAGTGATTGGGTACAAGCTTTCGCCAGCTGCCCTGGTGTAACTACCAATGCCACCAATATCAAGCTCCGCGAAAGGGGTGAGAAGGCTATGACAAATTTGTATGCTAAGTTAAACGCACATGGGTCAAAAACTGCTTTAGAAAATAGTGCCGTAAAACTTTCTTTACGAAGCGCTCGAAAGTGTCACGCTACAGCTTTTATATTCGTTTCCCAATCACCCGACATAAATATGCGTTGCACAAAGTTTATGTTTTGCAGAAATGCCGGGAAAATATGCTGCTATAGCCCCGAATTTTTCGCGTTCAAGACTTGTTTAGTAACATTGCGAATACTTATTCCAGCTCCATTGTTTCGTTTTTGCCTTGCGTGATATGGTGTTCGCGTGTGTCCTCAGGGAAATAAACGAGATACCTTCTTCATGTTCGGTGAAAGCAAGGGTCAGGTAATGAGTGGTATATGGATAAGGATGGAAGCGAAGGGATAAAATGGGGCTTTGACCATAAGTTACGTGTGCAATCACTTGGGCTACGAAGGGATCTAATAAGAGGCACATACTTGAGCCGATCGGCCTGGAATACCTGTAGATGCCACGGAGATTGAATTTAGGAAGGAATGAGTGGAAGGCTATGACAAATTTCTGTACGATGCTAAATGGTTTTAGAAGAAATACAGCCTCTGGAAAGAAATTCCTCAATCGCGTTTGCAAAGTGTCACACGGCCGCTTTCAGGCAGGCTTCCGAAATTCCAAACATGCGTAACCGCCGACGAAACCAGGTGTATATTTCGCGGGAAGGGGTAAATGTTAAGTGCAACATGCGAGAATATCTTAACGTTCTTGCCATATTTAGAAGCGTTGCACATAAATACTCAACTCTCGCTTCTTGTTCCTGATTCACTCGCGCCACACGATGTGAGTAGTTTGTTTCTCCGGTGTCCTCGTTGAATACATGGCTTATATGTGGTGAAAACCAAGGAAACGTTATGGGACATGTGTTAGCAAATTTTAAAGGTGCGAAGCTATAACATAGCTCAAACCTGAAAAATTATGTCATTTTATTGGTGCGGCTGGGTACTACTCCGTGATCAGCCAAGGAAAACGGTTTGAAACATGCCCGGTACGGAAAAGTAATGGTAAAAAAGGCTTTGGCTTTTAGTAATAAACATAAATGAAATAAACGATGGCAGGAGTCAAACAGGGGCGCCCTAGCACAGCACCTCGTTATTACTTAGCTTAAGTTTAGTAGAATTCATAGCACCGCTACAGGTATTAGTCCTACACATCGCGTAATATTCCAACGTATTGCTATCGCACCGATCGCTTCGCCCTCATAGCGAAACTGATGTTTCTCGATAGCGTTAAAGTGGTGCTACGAACATTCGGCAGGTATCCGTTTCAAGAAAGATGGGCGCCAATGCCAGAGGCATTGCACTTTAACGCAGTGTCTCATTGCGCTAGCTGCCATGATAGAGGAACGAGAAAATAGCGCGTGAAGCATGTGCCAGATCTCTTGAAGAAGGACCTGGGAACGTGCGAAGGGTGTGGGCAATCGTGGCCTAATGGTCTATAAGGAATAAAAAGAAAGGTAACTGCTTAAAGGTTAGAACAACGACTGTTGAGTTAGAAGACGGAGGTTCGATCTCACCGTCCGGAATGCCTGTATCATTAAAGGCCAATTTCACCCCGCTGGAAGGTATCCAACATAACTCTTCAGGTGTGTTGAGCGTACGTGAAAGCGTTAAAGTGCACCGTAAAGAGAAAGCTTAGGACATACGAATTGTAGAAATGTCACCTTGATGATTGGGACTGCTGCCCGTGCTGTACGGGCCCGAAGCTGGGACGAGTTATAAGAATGCCATCCCGGTACCAATTTTATTGAGGCGCCCGTCCCAGACCTCGTGCTTTGCCATCGCTACTGTGCTGTTGAAGAACCGACCTTGAACTCAACCATTCGGAAACACAATTTTTCGTTTATATATTATTATATATCTTGCGCGATTTTCTAGAGTTGTGCGAATGGCGTCATTTAACGCCAGTGTGCGCCGGCGCAAACGATAGCGGATAGGTGCATATAAACTGCTCAAACGGATCGAGAACGCCTAGTTGTTATGTTCAGCGGCAGAAACAGGCTAGGCAACGCCCACACCAACCGCGTCATCTGACCTTTACGCACCACAAAAAGAGGCTTACCTGTTAGTTCGTTACGTGTACGTGCAGAAATACGTACAGATTGTTACTTGTCATCGTCTACGTTTTTCGTAGTTTTGTGCTTGGTCTAAACAGCTCGTAGCCTTCTTATCGACCAGACGAGCTGCAGCAAGCGACCCAGGTTTCCGCTATTTTATTTACCGAGAACTACGGTGCAACAATTGCACTCGTGCATTCCCAATGCTAATGCCAATGATCAGACAGGCGAAGCCGGTGCTCAGTATGCCTTTCTTCACCCCAAAGGGAGGTCGCGTTACCAGTATTGTCGGCACTGCCATCTGCACCTGAGGACAAATTTCGCGTTTCCGTGCTGTGCAAGTGCCACCACGTGATAACTCGTATGTTCGTTGACCTTTGACTTCGCTTCTTTCATTGTCGTTGGGTAACCGCCACATTTTGTTTGGTGATTTCCCTGACCGGCGTTCGTACGATACTGTAGCGCGAACATATAGAGAATTGTCAGTCGTTTGAGAGAGTCATCAGAGCGGACTGCCAGTATCTAGCGAAATGTATGTATAATGATCTTGGGCTGCACAACGTAGGGGCCATGGGCTTCAAGGGGCCCGCCTGCGTATTGTTGGTGGCCCGTGGCCGATTTGAGACGTCGCTGGAGCAGCAATCAGCGCACCGTCATGCTGAGCCGTGCTGGAGACCGCAACAATTGTAATTATGCCAAACATAGACCACCGTTAAGCAAGCGAAACGGGCAACGTTTCTCACTAAAGCACCTCCCGCGTGGCTTCCAGAGAGAATGTTTTTGTCCCTCGTTAGTTCGTAGTTGTGGATCCTTTCCTGGGCACGGGAAGAAACGCCGACGGTTTTTGTTGAATCTGATTTCACGCACCATGGTCTCGTCGTATGTCTGGTGTTCTTTAGCGCCATTTCTTTCAATACGAGCTTTACGACAGCGCAGGAAAGAGCAGTGACAAGCAGAAGCAAGCCGAGTAGGAAGCTACCACTGTTTCCGTCGTTGAGATATCTAGGGAAAGCACCGGACGCACTGCAAGAAAGCTGACGCTATGCGCCTGCACCTTTGCGCGCTGAGACTGTTGTCATTCTCAGATACCTTCTTTCATCGCTGCCCGGTTTTCGCAATATGGCCGTCAGAAGCTTGCAGAAGAATACGTTATACGAATTAAGCACACTCAAAAAGAGAATTTCTTTTTGTAAACTGTAGCAGCTTGTTTTGCAAAAATAGTTCTAGATATTTAAAAGTAAATGAGATTAGAACGTACCATCCTTCTGTTGGTGCAGCATTGCCAAATACAGGCACGAAGAGAAGTGAACTACGTCTGTGTTACGATCGCATATTTGTAAAGCTAGACGTTGGCGAAAATCCAAATTCTACAACCGCGGTACACGACAGTCATGCATTCAATACCTGTCAGAGCTGCTTGATCTTTTTTTTTTACGAGGGATTCGCTTGTTCTGAACGGTCCCTTAATTGTAAAGTTTAACAGATGTCATGTAAAACAGGGTAGTGTAGCATCCACATTTCGCTGTGGTAACGTCGCATGAGGCGTTTAAAGTTACCTTAGTGTCCTTAAGGAAGCACATTTTTCTTCTTGTAAACGGTGTATTAGCAGACAGTCGTGTGCTTGTGCGGATGTGCGTTCAATCTAACAACCCCTGCAGCTAAGTTGTTTGCCCAGAGCGTTCCAGCACGTAGCCCAAAGCACACATAATACACAGAGCAAGACAACGAGCGAGTAAACGCACGAATTACCTGTTCGTGCTGGCAAGTGCTACGCCGTCTGGCGGAAAAGTTGCTGTGCTTTGCTTGTGCACCAGTTTTACTTAATACCAATTTTCTTTCATGTTTTTTCTTGTGGCCTACTCTCAAAAGAAGCGGTCAAGAGAAAGGGGGCTTAGGCGCTCTGTGAGAATTTCTTCTCTAAAGGCTCCGCAGGGGATGTGTTAACGATCGAGATGGCTTTTAAAACATCGGAACTAATGTATAGGAAGTATTTAGCGTACGTGCAGGCAAACCGCTGTGAAGGGGTTGTAGAAAACTTGTTATAAATGGACCCAGGAAAGGCTGCTTGCTTGCTGCCGCTTCTTTCGGAGAACTCGCAGTTAATGCACACTTTATTATTCGTTACGTGGCTATACAGTGAAATTGACGCATCACACATGAAGCCAATGTTTTAGCAGCCGTCGAAAAAAACACGTCTTATTTGTTATGCGCTTCTTCACTGATGAAGCTCACCGCGAAAGTCTCACGTCACAACTCTTTTTTTTATTATTATTGCCTCGTGGGGAAAGAGGCCAGGCGTCTTCAGGCTGAATCCGTGAAGTCGAAAAACGAGTGCCTTAAGAAGCGCACGGTTATAAAGGAAAAATAACAAAACGAGGGGCGTGCCTATGCATGAGATATAGAATGGCGCTGGTAACACATGCTAAATAAGGAGCGAACCTCTACATTATCGAGAAAGTGCTTCTACTGACGAGCAGTGGCCAAAAGCTTGTTATGAATATTCAAGTTTTGTTGGAAGATGCTGCATGAAGCATGTTCTGATTCGTACATTATTGATGTGTATGTTACATCGTCCGACTGGGTTGTTACCGCAGTGGTTCTTCTAGTCTTTTTTTTTTGTGTGTGTGTGCACGAGGCTACCATCACGGCTGTGTTTGTCTACAATGTTGCTTTGTTGTTTCGTGCAGCAGTTCTAGCGAACGGTATATGTTACTGGTATTCATATAAGTCTGCCATACATGCTAGAAAGTACCGTCTCACTTTTCATGATGGATTTGTTGGCCTGAAATGGTACGTTAATTGCCGAAAGATGCGTAGGCCGCTGGCACTTTGGTACAGTTTTCCATTATTATACATCGCAATTTTTTCCACAAAAATTTTCAGATATATGATTCGTATTTACTCCCCGCTTCAGCACTTGCACTGCAGTGCGTTGTTTGCATCGTAAAATCAAGCTCGAAAAACACCTTTTATTGAGAAAGCTTATTGCACGCTCTCGCCAATGTGGCCACCAGAAGCATTTATGTGCCAATGCACACAAATTGACCCGCTAATACCTTAGGTAAGCAGAATGTTACCCACCGTCTGTTGAGTGCTATAAGCAAGTGTCAATAGTCCTGTATTCTTTTCTTTCTCTTCTGCAAAGCTATCATTCTTGCCCTCGCAGCCACCAAATGACAGAAAACAAGGAACCGTGAGAATTAGGGAGAACTCGAGTCCTTATGTTAGCCTGCATTATTGGTGATGTATATAAAATTCGTTTCGCCGCAGAAAGCTCAATGCTGGCGTCACTGGTAGACGCCAGGACTATCGTACACAATAGTACTCTACGTTTATTTTCTTGCTTTTGTTACAGAAAGTACACGCACATATAGAAAATCCTGCCATCTCCCGACATTCCGTTCTTTCTTTTAATTCTTTCTAATTGTAATTTTATTCTTAACAATAAAAATCTGACAAATTTTTCATTGGTTTGATTATAGGGGTGATGCGCTCCCCCTATTTCATTTTCTTTAGCGCACGCAAACTGAGGCCAGCTTTTTCAGAAAAAGAAAGGCTGTGGGAAATCTTTAATGATAGAGTAACTGGACGGAAATTTTCGAGAGAGAGTGCCCGCACAAAAAGGTACCTTCCCGTTTCATAATGTGGGAGAAAAGGTGGAAGTCTTTGTAAACTTCTCTAAAGGCACTTTCTTTTATTAATATCCCGCCGCGTAAGAGCAGCTGTCGATAACGACAGCAGTCGCGAAGATTGAACAAAAGGCGAAAAACTGAAATGAACGTTTGCGCATATCGACGGCTGTAGCTGAGAGCAGCAATCTTGTTCCCTTCGGCCGCTTACAGCGGGCTTTATTCAGCACCCCCAATAAGAAGACGTTATTATCTCACTCGGCGAAGAAAGGTTACGTTGGAAGAAAAAAAAACAGGTCGGCAGATTCCACGCTTTGTGGGAATCGATGTTATGTGAGGCAGCGCGCGCGGAGCTTACCAAGTTAACGAAACGACCGTGAGAGCACCAAGACGTAGGCGGCTGGCGGGCGGGCGGCCGGTTGAATGGACGGACGGACGGATGGACGCACGGATAGATAGATAGATAGATAGATAGATAGATAGATAGATAGATAGATAGATAGATAGATAGATAGATAGATAGATAGATAGATAGATAGATAGATAGATAGATAGATAGATAGATAGATAGATAGATAGATAGATAGATAGATAGATAGATAGATAGATAGATAGATAGATAGATAGATAGATAGATAGATAGATAGATAGATAGATAGATAGATAGATAGATAGATAGATAGATAGATAGATAGATAGATAGATAGATAGATAGATAGATAGATAGATAGATAGATAGATAGATAGATAGATAGATAGATAGATAGATAGATAGATAGATAGATAGATAGATAGATAGATAGATAGATAGATAGATAGATAGATAGATAGATAGATAGATAGATAGATAGATAGATAGATAGATAGATAGATAGATAGATAGATAGATAGATAGATAGATAGATAGATAGATAGATAGATAGATAGATAGATAGATAGATAGATAGATAGATAGATAGATAGATAGATAGATAGATAGATAGATAGATAGATAGATAGATAGATAGATAGATAGATAGATAGATAGATAGATAGATAGATAGATAGATAGATAGATAGATAGATAGATAGATAGATAGATAGATAGATAGATAGATAGATAGATAGATAGATAGATAGATAGATAGATAGATAGATAGATAGATAGATAGATAGATAGATAGATAGATAGATAGATAGATAGATAGATAGATAGATAGATAGATAGATAGATAGATAGATAGATAGATAGATAGATAGATAGATAGATAGATAGATAGATAGATAGATAGATAGATAGATAGATAGATAGATAGATAGATAGATGCTGTCTTAGTTGCAAACGTTCAGCCAAGAAAGCTTGGCCAAGAGTCTGTTAACGACTCCTCGTGATTCTTATCGAAGAAATGACTGTCATTTTTTTGTGGATCGTAGTGGCACAAGGTTGACTATTTGACGATAATGCCTAAGCTGAGTTCACACGGGTTTCGCGTACCTCGGCTCTCATAATCCTGCTAGCAATTAAAAAAAGGTGAACAAAACAAAAGATGTCACAGCCCTTCGCGCCTCCGGAGCGTCATAGAGAGTTTCAAAGCATATCCAAATGTTGACCTCAAATAATTAAGAACTGATAATTTGTCGAATGGATGGATGGATGATAAACTTTATTGAAGGTCCTGCGGTATGCGACTCAGCGCCCGGCGGGTCGTTCCCACGAAGGGACAATCAGGCCATACCCGACCGCCGCATCGTGCGCCCTCTGGACAGCCCATAGTTGCGCCCCGGCATTGGAGCTCTTGATAGCGGAGAGCCACTTGTCCTCATTGATTTGTTCTGTGCCTAATAGCTAAAATGAACGGTACAGGCGTGATTAGCGCCAACATAATACAACGGCGTCGCCCTATGCCCCTGTAAAGGGTGCACCGCCGCAGATAAAACCTTGATTAGGCGAAGCCGCCTAACTGCCCACGTTCAGAAAATTGAACGACTTCACTTTGATCAAGCACGTCTCGCATACGGCAATGGTGTGTAGAAGACGGCTTCGCCAGTGCCCGCAAGAAGCGAAGTATAGTTGCACAGCTGGGAAATTTAACAGCACGGGCGTACTGAGTGCTAATATCGTCGAAAGTTATCATTATTGAGCCATAACTTGCACTATATCTTGGATCGGACCGCCTGGCGTATTGAGGAAAAAAAGGTAGAATAAAGATCGACACAAAAGAAGACAAGGGAAACATATATATATATATATATATATATATATATATATATATATATATATATATATATATATATATATATATGTGTGTGTGTGTGTGTGTGTGTGTGTGTGTGTGTGTGTGTGTGTGTGTGTGTGTGCGCGTGTGTGTGTATGCAAAGAAATAATCCTTCAATTATAGGAACTACCATGTGCATCAATATTTTTTTCTTAGCGGTCGACACTTGGTTGACCCCCCGTTTTTTCTTGTCCACATATACCCGTGATCCGGCTTCTAATAAACCATTGTTGAAATTACGCCTTGTGAGAGTCTTGTGTTCTGTCCGGCTCGTCTCAAAAGTTTCTGCGCTAAGCACTAGCAAATATTCACTGTCACGTTCAATACAATCTGCAACGTTGTTCCCGTTGTTTAAGTGGCTCCAAGTCAGCAACAGCGGTGCTGCCAAACAAACTTTGGTTTAATAAATGCCAGTAATTTAAGCGGTGTTACGTCTTGAGGCCCATTCGAACATGGAAACCATGTCGCAGCTCATATCAAAAGTGTGTGCACGTGTCGGCAATGCCGAACTCCACCCCTGCAAAGTTCATATCGTGAGCAGTTTGCAGGGAGTGTTGTTGCTAATACAATATGAACGCTTTGGACCTGAGTAAGGCTTAGTGGTTTTCTGCACCGCCTGATTGATGCCTGAACCTGTGTGCTTTATTCATGTTATTGAGAAAATAGGACGATATTTGCAGCTCAAATGCCAATAAACAAGAAGTAACACATTATCTCTGAATGCACCTTTACAGAGCCACATGCCAACTTCGTGATTCGCCTACACACGAGAACACGGAACACTATCAGCATCTTTTCTTGATGTTGAACAGCAGGTTTCAATATTCAAGTGCGCGTCAGTGTAAAGCCAGAAGAAACACAAGTAAAGAAAGGCCTACTTCGCTTCGACAGAAAAGTCCTTAATATTGAAGCCATACGTACAGCACTTATCTGATTTCTTTTCACCATTGTAAAACCCACTTTGCTTGCCTTATCAAACTACGGCGAATTCAAGTTAACGTTTCTGTTTGATGTAATCTTGCTCTGCTTTTCGAAGCTTTCATATTATGTCATCGTTCTTTTCTTTCCTAGCACAATGGTCTGAAATTTTCATATATCGAACAGTCCTTCCAAGGATTTACAGAGGCGTGAAGAGGAAAATAGTTTGACATTGAGTGGGCGACGAGTTTCGCAAGGGAAGGTCTTGCTTTTTATTATTTTTTCGTTCGTGGAGCTGTATTCACTCTTGTAACGTCCTTTCCGGCCTAGCCTACTCGTACGCTTTGCTCGAAACGTGCCCACGCACTGTATCTGGTTTGAGGTCCTCAGTGCCCTTTCATGCGAGGGGAATTCAGAAGAATGAAATCGGCAACATAAGTCGCTTCAGAACAAGAACTCCCTACGCATTTCCTGAATAACCATGTTGCTTTCAACATATATTTATTGCTCTCGAAGTCGCACGAGCACTCTGCGTCCTTGTAGCGGTTTCTTGATGCATTCGGAGCACGTACTACAGCCATTACACTCAAAAATTCAATATTTCTGCATAACACCAGCGGTATTCACGCTACATCAGTTTCACTTAGCTCGCACGAGGTAGAACTAGGCAGGCCAAAATAGTGCTATTTCAATAAATAACAGAAACTATTCGTCAAACACGACTCACTGACAAAGACGTATAGCGTATACATAAGGCTTTGCTCAATATTGACACGTGTACTAGTTTATCTTTCTCGGTTACCGCGTTTCACCGTCTGACAAATGTGATCGCTCATCGCAGAACGCGCCTGTATATATCGGCAGTTTCTCGAATGCTATCAGTGGGTCTATCTGCTCTCTATTGTCACCGAACTTTGTATAATGTATGTATTGTATTGTAATTGTGTAGTAATTTCTGGAAGACACGCGGGCACCAGCGATTACTGTGGAACCTGCTGATTCCGCGCTGATCAGATTTCGACGACCACCGAGCGTGCTTCCCGCTAATGCTCTGCTTTGAGTGTAACTTGCTTTCACGGACCCAAGTTCGCCCAATGAAAAGTTAGTTTCGTCATTCACAGTTTTACCGCTGTATAATTCACCGTCACTGCTACGTGGCATATGGCGGAAGTGCTAGTGCGTTCATGTATCGAACGCCCCCGCGAAGCCGTGATCCAAGCCCGAGTCACGAAGACAACACCAGCGTCACCAAGGGCCAGCGAGCTAGCCGCAGGCTGCAAGAACTGCCCCCGCAGCACGGACTTTCACCTGAGAAGACCAGGAAGAGCACGGCCACGACAGAACCTACAAGAATAGTCCCAACGTCGCCAACACCGTTCCTGCTGCAGCAGCCCAGGGAGCCACCGACATTCCGCGGTTCAAAATTTCAGGACCCGTAAAGCTGGTTGGAGAGGTATGAAAGGGTCGTTACATTTAACAACTCGCTCAGCGACGACAGGATGCGCCATGTCTTTTTCGCATTGGAAGACGCCGCCAGGGCGCGGCTCGAGAATTGAGAAGCCACGTTAACGACCTGAGGCCTGTTCCGAAGCGGCTTCCTGCAGACATTCACAAGCGTCATGCACAAAGAGCGAGTCCAAGCTCTACTAGAAATCCGAGTGCAGCTGCCAGATGAGACCATAGCGATCTTCACAGAACAGATGATCCGCCTTTTACGGCACGCCAACCCAGAAATGTCGGAGGAGAAAAAATTTCGCTTCCTGATGCGGGGCGTCAAGCTAGAACATTTCGGCGGACTGATTCGCAACCCGCCGAAGACCGCGGCTGAGTTTTTGACAGAGGCAACGAAGATTGAAAATAACTTTGGATATGCGCACTAGGTAATATAACCGCCAAGTGCTTACGCCGCAGTGCACAATCCAAGCAACTTTTCTCTTGTATAAAGTGATGTTTCTAACAGTAAGCTTGAAATGTTGTTCTGGTTCATGGGTCTAGAGCACTGATCATTCTGATAGGTGAGAAATCTAAAGGGTGAGAGAACGCGCTTGATCCTGCCGTCTCGCCTACGTGTAGCTTTTTACACTCGATTGACGTTTTTGCCATCTGCTTTTTTGTGTGGAGCTCACTTTGAAGCATAGATGCGTAATTATACAAAACTGTGTACGCACTCATCACGTAGAAATATCCTTAGTGGCTTAGTCACCAGGTTTTGTCCCTAATTCTGTCAGCCCCCACCAACTGCAAGCGCACTTGAACAAAAATGCATTAGCAGCTAAGAAAACCTAGTTCATGCGGGAACTACAACTCATATTGTTTGGGAATGGGTGAGAGCCCGATGTGCGACTCCTGTGGGTGCGAGGAAACCATCGAGCACCTATTGTGCACCTGCCCTCGCCACGATGTACAACGCCTCTCTCTGCGGGCAACCTTACACCAACTGTACTGAAGACCGTTCACCGAGTCAAAGATACTCGGACCGTGGCCACACCCGTCACTGGCACGAAAAGCTATTCGTGCGCTAGTGCAATACTTGAAGTGCACCTGCTTAAGAGACCGTTTATAGTGTCCCTGTGTATAGTATCTCTCCCACAGGCACTGAGCGCTTACTCTCTTTCTTTTTCCCTCTTTCTATTCCCTTTTCCCCCACCCCTAGAGTAGGGTAGCAAACCGGGTGCTCGTTTGGTTGACCTTCCTGCCTCTCCTGTCCTTGCTTTCTCTCTCTCTCACTCTTCTCTTGTAAAAAAAGCGTGGGAGGTATGGGGGGGGGGGAGGATTCTGTGTGGCCACCTCTATTGGAAAAGCGACGGAGAGGTGCCGATACGAGCCAGTCAATTAGCGTGGCACACTGGTTAAAGAGGTGAAACATCTCTGCATGCCCGTGAAATCGTGAGGTGGGCGCCTTCGATATGCCATGAATGCGAAGGTGTAGTGCGTGCGTGAGCACCTCTCTGCTCTCCACGCGGATGCAGCGGACAAGGGCGACAGTTACTTCCGCGAAGAGGTGATAGCACCGAGTAGGGGACCCGCATGCTCCTCTCGAACACTGGCACGCGCGTCTCGACGCATTCGAGTGTCGCTGCATGGATCGCTGTAATTGCATTTACCAGAACCCAGAATCGGCGCTGAAAATTCCCCTAGTAGAATCTGAATGGTCAATAAACCGGCACCACCACTTTGAATCGTGCATATAGTCATTTATATCATACGTTTATATCTGCGTGTTTTGTATGAGCATTCATAAAAATGCACATATTTTTCAAAACAAATAATAATAATAATAATAATTCAGCCGTTGCCTCAGAATTCTCCTATCCTTCCCTCTCCCCCGCTTAAAGGGCACCCGCTCCAAAACGATTCAGGCACAATATTGTACAAGGTACTACTTCATTCACCACACGGAAAGGTGCTATCCGTGCGCTTATATATAGATTTTTACCGCTCTTCAATAAACCAAATGATTTTTTGTTTGTTCGCATGGCAACACAGGATAGGAACCAAAACTAAAAGCCATGAACGTGGCTTGAAAGTGTTCCAAGGCCCGACAACAGGCAAGGCAAATGTCAGTACAGCACGACTATACCAGCGATCGATTATTACAACGATAGGCATGTTGTAACGCACACAACTTACATGAAGACAGTTTATGAAAAGAGGTACTTACATATCCAAATGCTAATTATTATTTAACTGTTACACTAATAACTACACCAAAAAGTCACAATGCTAGTGTCAATAACAATACACAAGGTCGCGCTACATAGGACCAGTTATGCAAACTCCTGAGAAATAGAAGATTAAAGTGCCTTCGAGGAGATTTAAGTAAGTACGTATTGTTTTTCTTCTGTAGATCTACTGTGTCAGTGAGAGTAAGTGGTAAGCTTGGCTTCCCGCAATTGGCCCTCGTATGGGGTATTGTAAACTCATCTGCACTGCGTGCTGCGACGTTCTTCTCAGACACTTTTAGCTTTGTCAGTTAGTCTCGTAATATCACAAACGTATTGCGAAGAAACTCCCAAGTCACAAAGTAGGCGGTATTCAGAAGTGAGGTCTATGCCTAAAACATTGTAATGAACGAATAAGTTTTGTGTTTGTGCTGTGTAAGCAGCGCCAGAAATAATTCTAATGGCTTTCTTCTGCAGGGTTAACAGGCGTGTGGTGGTAGACTTACTGTTGGTACCCAGACAAGGTTATAATATAGGTTATGGTTAATATAGGTAGGAAATAGGGCATGATAAATTGTAAACTTTAATAATCTCGGAATAAAGTCTTCTTTGTGCCGAGATATCGGATTATCGGACCGCGCACCAAGATCTGCTACAGTGGTTGTCGTAATGTGTCAAATACTGCATTGAACTTTTTGAGTGGGTTCATGTTTTGCTATTTCTTGCATTTTAATCAGTCCTTTTCCTTTTACTTTTTTACAAGGTACATAGCTTCAGTGAAACGAGCATTACGACAACTTCAGAAATAAAAAAAAATTCCTCAACTTAAGCGTATACGTCGCCTAAGAATAACCTGTGAGGGGTCGGTCAGACTGCGAACCTTGTGGATTCTGCAAAAAAGAAGCTGTCGTTAACCTAGAGGTGCCTACACTGTGTAGCGTAGGAACAGATCACTGAAGGAATAACAGAAAGGGAGCACAAAGCAAGACAACGCTTTCTTCGCGCAGTCATGTGTCCAACTTCAGTCGCAATCTTCTCGGGTGCGATGCAAATCTCGCCGTTGCTTTTGTTGTCCGAATTTGCTGGGCTCATCCCATTCCCGCGTTTCGTGGAAACCTTGGACAAAACTGCTATTGGCCTCGAGTAATTACTATTCTGTCGCTGAGTGAAAGATGTGAGCACTTTAGCGCTTGTGTTTTTCTTCCTTCTGCTTTCCACAAAAGCCTGTCGTTAAAAAACTGGCAGCGTCTCAAGATCGGTCGTCTTCATCACGTATCTTCCTCTGAGAAAAGAAGGAAAAAAAAAGGATCGGTCGTGCCTATCGCAGTTCAAGCTTTCTTTATATGCGTAAATGTTTAAGGCTGCAGGGTGTATGTATGGGGAAAAAAGTAAAGATCTTAAAAAGCCCTCTTTAGAACTTACTTTCTGAAGCGCTTTTGTGACGTCGTTGGAATCACGTCTTTGTCTGCTTCAACGAACAAGCTCACTTCACAGAACCCACGCTATATTTAAAAAAGCACTTTGCTTTTCTAGTAACATTTCTGACCTTTATATCGGCTTTCTTTTTTAATCAGCCCGTTGCGTTTGCGACTTGGATTAATTCGTGGAAGGGGGTTCATTTAGTTTTCCTCTATGCTTGACTCATACTATCGAACTAGTTGTAAGAAATGCAGACAGAACGTCACGCTTTTTACCACAGCATAACGAATGACAAGTGATTTTTGAATAGTGACACACAGTAAGACTGGTCTCGTATCGAAGTAAATGGAGGAAACAAAATATTAAGTGCGAGGCATTTCTTTCCTGAAATATAGCACAAAGTTATATTTAAGAAGAAGACTGAGGAAAGTTTGCATTTCTACGAATAAAAACTGCATGAAAAGTATTGTAGCAATGACTTTCTTTAGTATCAGCATAGCGGTTACTGGACTGATAAGTTCTACTTTTCAGAAAGGTGTCCGCGCGCAAGTCTTGCTATTGCGTATATGACAATACAGCACTACAGAAACATAAATAAAACGTGCGCATTTTTTTTTTAATTCATTGGTTAAACATATATCCTCAGTTGTAAAGGTCATGATTTAAGTTCTGTTTCCTACCTAAGGCCGTTCTTCCTTTTACACGCAAGAAACCGTATCCGAGTTTTTCATGGCGGTGACACCTCAACACGTCGGCGTTCATCGAATCGCTCTGCATGTCTAAAATTAAACGTTTCATCAAATCATGGCATAGACTGAACTTTTCCGTGTCATTAACAGAAAATTCCGGCAGAACCCGTCTCACGATGAATGTCGATGCCAATGCGATTAGTATGGAAGCAATGTAGCGACAGACCGCATCGCCACCGTAAGGCACGTCGTGTGCGAGGAGTCTATGCAACGGGTCCTCTTTCGCGCCACTCCGCTCCTCCGCCTTCCCTCCTCCTCGTTTCTCCTCTCTTTCACGCTCCCTCCTCGACCATGGCGCCACCTACACTGCTCGAGCGTAGCAACGGCGCCAACATGCGCTCCTCGCCACTCCGTAGACGCTTCTCGAGCAAAAATGGCGCTGAAGCAAGGCGCGAGGGCCCACGTGATGCTGTTAGGCCAATGGCGACGCGGCGGCGGCCTCGGCCAGAGTGCGTGAGGAGGAGGCGGCATTCTTCAAAGCGTGGCAGTACTTTACGAAGTATAAAGGGCTTTAGTTCCACTGAGCTGCCTGCGCCATCTGGTGGCGCCGCCGAGAACCCGTGCTTGGCGCGGGTGTGCGTATATATTCAGACAACATTGTCTCAGTATGTGTGACACGGGCTTTCATTGAATTTAATCCATCGAATGAACTGAGTTTCCCCCGAATCTTGAAGTAGTTCTATAATGTTAATTCTTAAGTTAAAACTCCTTAGTCACAGTTCAACTAAATATCGATTGAGCAGGCTTGATTTGTTATGTTTCGTCTTTTTTAGGGTTATGCTAAACGACACTCGGCAAAACACACACACGAAAAAGGTACTTTAAGGACGTAACCTTTTTTTCTCTTTAACAGGGGTCCTCTTGAAGTTTTATTTTTTTTAGCGTTCCTGCCACTTAAGTTTGCTTCCACATCGCGGTTTTTCGTGAGCGTGACACAGGCATATGCCGCGATGCGGCTGTACGAGATCTGTAACAAAAAATATAGGAAGCAGCTCTACATAGGACGTGCGAGCGGCGACATGACACCCGGCACTAAGCGACACATCATATAATCTACTGTATAATGGAAGTTTCCCCTAAATTGTGCCAATTTTTTTAAGTGCTTAGCCGCAGCTGAATGAAACCGACGACAGATCGGTTGCCGTCATGCGACTCTCCTTACAATACCTTTGATATTCCGCTTAATTAGTTAATTAACTAAGATGAAATATGCAAAATTTTTAATATTAACTTTACGGCCAAGTGCGTTTGGTTGCATTGTAGAGGAGGTTTAGAAACCACACCGATCCAATTTTTTGTGGCAACGCACATGCTGCTTGGTGATTTTTTTTCGGCGCTTAAAGAAAGCCCGCGAAATATGAAAAAAAGAAAAGAAAGACACGTAGCTGCGCCCATTCGCTATCGTACTGCAGCGCTCTCAGCCGTGCGTCCAGCCTATCGCTTATCAGGGACGACGGCGCTTACTTTCCGTGTGCCACCGTCGAAGATGCTCGCGCACTGCGAAGCCGATGCCTAGAGTCGCGGCCGCTCATTTTGCCACGGTCCGCGCGTACGGTTCTTTCGCACGAAGCGCGATTGAGGGCGCTGCAGTACGATAGTGCATGAGTGCAGTCATGTGGTGTTTGTTTCGTATTTCGCAGGGTTTATTTAAAACACACCGAAAGAAATTACCACGCAGCATGTACGTTGCCACAAGAGATAGGATCGATCCTTCCTGGAGCCCCTCTGCAACGCCACGACACGCACTCGGCCCTAAACTGAGCGTTAAAAATTTTGCATAATTCATATCAACAAATTCAGCTGAATACAAAAATAGCCTCAAGGAGTGCCAGATAAACGCAAACCACATGTGATTGGTTTCATTCAGCAGCGGCTAACCATATTCTCTATTTAAATCCTTAGCACGAGTTTCGTCAAACAACCTGTATAACGCCGTGCTTTGAGTGGCTTTGACTGTCTTGTGGAGATGGTGTATCTGTTTCAGAAACTAGAACACATTCGCTCGCAAATGTGAAACGTGCCTACTTGCCCTTACGGCGGCTGATGAAACTGCACACAAATGCCTGTCATGAATGTTGTTGGAGTTAACATAAAGTAAGCACTGCACGGGTTTCGTCGCACCTTCACGATGTCAGGCGTTGGCTTCTTATAAATTAGCAATTTCTTTAACTGTACTCTCTAGAGGGAAATATTTATTTTTGTTTGTTGACGTGGTAGCGTCGTCATGACGAGCGAGTGCACGCGTGCGAAAATTCGGCTTTTCTTACCACTGTTGATGACATCAAAGGCGCACTAAAGAGGGTAAACAAAGGCAAATGGGTGCCGCACCCTGGCCAGTGCAACGCAACGAACAATGGCGGCGCACTTGATGGCCGCGCGGCGTCCGCGGTTCGCCGCGCCCCCTTCACATCCCGCACACTCCCAGTAGTAACCAAAAATGTATCCAATTAGAATGGTAGTTATTGTTCGAATGAATGAATTACCAGTAGCAAATGCAGAAACCATTTTTGAAGGCGCTTTGGACGAATGTTTTTCAATAGCAGCTCTATAATGAACTTCATTAAACGTAGTCAGCTAGTAGTTGTTTATGTATATTCAACATAATGTATTTTAACGTTCTATCGACTGCGCTCAATGAATTGTGAAACAGTGCACAGTTGCATAGAAGTCATGAGAACAGAAACTGAAAAGCGGGATTTAATGGCGTGATCTCAAGAATTTCGCAGCGTTTTCTCCTCACAAAGCATAGCAAACACAGTGGGCTGCTTCGTGTGTTCTCTGAGCAGCGTTGTCAGCGCTAACATTACCAGATATACCGCAACGACCCGATAGACACCGCAACATAATCCTGTAATGTATTCCCTATGGTTTCGTGATGAGTTTCCCGTGCATGCAACGGATGTCAATTCAGCTCGCGACGAAGCGCCAGCACGATGCACTGCAGGTCGCCTTCAAATGGATCATATGCAAAGTTTTTCCTAAATTCAGGCGCCTTTACTTTATTTTTCTGGCCCTTGTTAAAGCCCAGAAAGCGTTTACCAACACCCTGTCTCCCGTTCAAGTAACATTTGGAAACGTCCTTACGTGCAAGTAGGCCCCCCCCCCCCCCCCCCGCCTCCCTCTTTATATTCCGCCTAGTGACCGCAAAATTATGCGTTTTTTTTGGTGTAGCTTGAGCTCCAAAAATAGCCATAGAAATTGCAAGAAAAAACGTTTTGCGTGTGCTTACTACAAAAGTAAAGTCATGCGTTCTTGTCGCCTCATTCTGGAGACTGCGCTTAGCTTTTTTTATACGTTGGTTTGGACAAAACGGCGAGTGCTCTGCGAGTGGTCTCCCAGGTATGGTCTTCCGGCAATTACTTGTGATAAAATTCTGTTCCCTGCAGTAATCATTGTGTTCTCGTCTTCCAGATTTATACCGATAAGACCATGCCATTATGTAGCAAACTAAGTAATGTTACGGTCTGTCTTATCACAGAGGGCGCCACTTGGGCACCAATAGCTCTGTAAGGAGCAGGCTGGCGTATGACCAGTGTTCTGTACAGTTGCGCACGTCTGGTTTAAGAAAAAAGAAAATGTCGAATCGGATTCATATGCCAATTGTGTGAATTGTACCGCGGGCAAAGTAGCGGATCTTGATGTGATATCTTATTGAGCTGCGTGTTTAGCGTCAATTCTTAGACAAACCTTGCCTCGGTTCTTGCCCGCGTCCTCATTTCTAGGTTTGTGCCGTAATCTGGAATATTTGCGTCTGTAATACATACAATGAGATGTCGCTTTGGTCTACTTGGTAGAATAGGCAATCTGGAAGAGCTAGAACATTCTTGGCCGTCTGTACCATTCAGACTACTTAAGTGTTCTGTGGATCTTCGCTTCCAAACGTTTTTACTGTGAGTCCTGGATACAAAAAAAAAATTACTTATAGTTGTTTACTGGATGATTTATTGATAGAAAGAAATTTGGCTTTGCGTGAACTTTCGTTAAACCTGCTACCGGGATTGAACAGCGAGGTTCTTCGGGGTAAGTTTCACGACGTAAGAAGGGTAAAGAATACAGCTGAACTGCTGGAGGTGAAGGCAAAGGAAATGATCCGGATAATTGGAAAGCTGAGATTAGGCTTGTAAGCAACACAAGCCATGCAACGTGCAGCTTAGTACAGCATTAATTGCATATCTGATCCACTCAGCAACATCGCCGCTAATTAGCCCAGCCTTTGGAGCTCTACCGAGAAACATGTAGCAGGGGTTGGCCGTATTTTTTTTTCGCAGTAAATTAAGTTTACACATGCTAGCAGAAAGATGTGACTGCAAATGAGTTTATTAAGTAATTGAACGTATAGGAGTTTATGTTGGGCAGGGTGAAGTAGAAAGTAGTAGTAGTAGTAGTAGTAGTAGTAGTAGTACTAGTAGTAGTAGTAGTAGCAGTAGTAGTAATAGTAGTAGTGTGTGTGTGTGTGTGTGTGTGTGTGTGTGTGTGTGTGTGTGTGTGTGTGTGTGTGTGTGTGTGTGTGTGTTTGTGTGTGTGTGTGTGTGTGTGTGTGTGTGTGTGTGTGTGTGTGTGCGTGCGTGCGTGCGTGTGTGTGTGTGTGCGCGCGCGCGCGCGCGCGGGTGCGTGCGTGTGCGTGCATGAGTGTAAGGACACGGCTCACATTAGCGCAATGTTCCTGGTTTGTGCATCAATATTTGAGCGTAATCCCTAATTCAAGGCAACGCTCTCATCAAATCCTCAGTATTCTTCAGTATATATGCCTTTCGACAATATTTCTCGATCGTGGCGAAAAAGGAAGCTTTATTGTGGAACGTACTACCAACATATTCATTACGGCCTCAATACTGGCTTCACTAGCAGCCGACTATATCTGTACATTTACACTGCCAACGTAGACAAGAGTGGAACAGTGCCATATTTTTATGTGCTCTTCAGTTATTGTAACCGGTGTACTTGGACTCACCTAAATTGAATTTCCATTGTAGTGGGATCAAGGGCATTTGCACAGAGTACGGTTGACGGAGCTAGCATAGTGGTTTCCTTTTTTTTTTCTCTTTTTCTTGTCGTCATCACTCAGTTGACCAAATTCACTTTAGCACCTGTTGCGTAATATGTTAGTGTTGTGTAAGAGCTTGCGTATGACAGGCTTCTAATAATTCCCTTTACATAAATGCATCTCTATTACCGGTGGATGCAACAGCACAAACTTACATTGAATTTTTTCGGAAGACAAGTACTCATCACGTATCTACAGTGTTTATCCTTTTATTATTGTATTTTGTCCAAAGGCACACAACGAAATGCAAGACCATACCGCAACCTATTTCATCGTGAAACACAAAACATTCAGGTCCTCTAGATTCCTCCAGACTAGCCGCAAATGAGGAGGCTAGCTAAATGAACGATTAAATTAATGGGTAACGGAATACCTGTCCTGCAGGAAGACAATCTGGTGCCCTCTCTTTATGACTCGAACGGAATTCTGTCATCTCAAATCATTCCCACAGCACCATGTCACAATTTCTAGATGGTTCCTCAAAAATCCTAGAGTTTTTCTTGTTCTATACCCACTCTTCTTTAAAGGACACCGGGGCAGACGTACAAACAAGCAGATATGAGATTCATAACCAAAATGATTTGAACGCTGTATTGTACATTGCCATTTGTTGGAAGTGTTGGTAACCTGACTTGGAAAGCAGGTTTAGCGCTAGCGAACAAGGACAGAAGGGACAGAAGCGAGGGGTGTCGTCTCCCTTCTGTCCTTCTTCGCTGGCGCTTAATATGCTTTCCAAGCTATATTGTGCAACGGTATATTCGTCAAAAGTAGTGCATGTACTCTCTAGGTCATGGAATTTCTGAACTGATCAGGGCTCGGTTTAAATGTGTAATTAAACTTCGTAAAATTGCACATGCAGTGCCAGAGAATACTAACGGATTAAACAGACACATTGTGATGCTGCGTATGTATCTTTAGTTGCTTTTACTTGCTACCTTTGAAACTATGTTATCAATTTCTGTATTTGACCTGCATGGATTCGTAGCATGATATGCAGTAAGAAATAAATAAAAAATAAAAGAAGTATTGTTCATAGTCAACGAACAACCACTTCAGAGATAAGAATGTGAAACATGACTGCTACCAAGTGCCTTGTGGTTTTGTGTTAAACGACCGTTATATTGCCAGCGTCCGTACCAACTATCCTTCTCTGTGATTCTACCTAGATGTCATCATACATACGTTATTATTCCCTTCAATGTATCTGAGAACTACCTCGCCTCAGGATGTTTAAGGGTTCCGTCAACTCAGTTATGGGGTTGGTGTCATCGGTGTCTTCTTCACGAACTAAAAAAGTAGGGAAAAAGTTACAACGATGTCGAGAGATCTAAGGAAAACTGCCGCAAATGCCGCAACACACAGCAAGGAATCTCGTTGTATCGACTATATAAATATGAGATTACGGCCTTGCAACTGAAGCACAAAATTGTTGCTGTGTTGTTCACTGGTATCACTGGCACGCTGGGTGGTGCCTGAGCCGACTCGCCGCTGTTGCGGCGATCAACCTACACGGAAAAATGTCACGTGAAAGTGCGGAAGGCGCCCTCACACAGTGTACGTACCACTCACACCAACCTCCAACCTCTCGCTGCCATGGGAGACGTGACGCAGACGCGCGATATGGAGGGCCAAGCAGACTTGCTAGATAACGCCTAGCGAGCAGCCTGCGCCAGTGTAGCTGTAGACCAAGGGTCCCACGCTTAGGCAGCCCTTTACTTGCCGCTATTTTCTGTCTCCTTCAATAAAGTTCCCCCGAACACACACAAACACACACACACACACATTGGAACGCATGATGGCTCGAACATCCAGCTTTCTAGCACTACATTGTGAGCCTCCCAAACCGGTAGCACTGGTGTGGTAATAAACCTGCATTCTTTTTTTCCTGTGCGCGCCTGCACTGTAGACGCATTTGTCTGATTCGGCCAAAAGGGCGAATTCCGGAGAGACCGCGGAAAAGATCTATGCCACGAAACGTGGTTAGGCATGTGCGCAAGTCGCGTTCTTCTTTATGCATCCTAATACATGCAGCGTTGCGCTGATAAAACTTCCAGAGCACTCATGCAAGTTCGCACGGAACAGGAAATGCATTACCGGTTCCGCAGAGCCCACCGCGCGCTTTGAACTGCGGTGCGAAATGCCCAAAAAAGAAACGCATTACGTTAGGCCGCCCTTGCGGTATGCAGATAGGGCTCCGGCTTGCTGGGATGTTTCGCATAGTGACGTAACGTGGTATTACAGATGCGAAAGGCACCAGAAAAAGAAAGGGAACTGGGTGTTGTACAGCGTTGAGAGAACTGCCGTGCATCCAACGCACAACACTGTTGGAGAGCTTATTCGCTTTCGCTCCACCAGCTGCCGAAGTGCATCGGAAATAGCATTCACGCGTTGGCACTTTGCCCTACCATGTTCGAAACTGTGACTCCCCTTCGGCAGGCTGGTGCGGCCTGGGAAATATAAGACTATAGTGGACGTGGTTGGGCATTAGGATCGAGTTTTCGGAAATCAACGTCATGAGTATTGTGACGTTTGCAATTGCAATTGCAATTACACTACAAGAAAGATGTAGTGTGCAATAACGTTAGAGGGCCTGCAGCAGGTTTTCACCTCGCCATGATATTCTCTTTGCCTAGTTTCTTACTTTTTCTTCTTCTGAATGGAGCTGTAGGAAAGTGTAAAAATTTTGGCCATAAATGTGAATCTTTTGAGAAGTGCAAGTAATACGGTAATGATTCTAATGTGCTCGTGCCCCGGGGAGTAGGTAAATAAATAAATAAATAAATAAATAAATAAATTTCTTGATTGATTCACTGATTCGCTGATTGATTCACTGATTGATTGTTTGATTGATTGATTGATTGATTGATTGATTGATTGATTGATTGATTGATTGATTGATTGGAACCACCTCCATGGTTTCTTAGTGGCCTTGGTGTTCCTATGCTAAGCACGAGGTCGCGGGATCAAATCCCGGCCATGGTAGCCGCATATCGGGGAAGAGGAAATGCAGAATGCATCCGTGTATACTTGAATTTAGGTGCACGTTAAGAACCCCAGATAGTCGAAAATTTTCCGGAGTCCCCCACTACAGCGTGTCTCATGATCAGATCGTTGGTTTGACCCGTAAAACTCCATATAATTAATGAATGGATAGAACAGTGGATAAATAACAAAATAACGAAACAAATAAATAAGTAAACCAAGCATTTACTAGACAGCGAGACACAGAAATGAGGTAGATATTAAATTTAATAAAGACAAATATACCCGACCTAACATGTGGTTTGTCATTTCGTTTGATGGTTATCTTTCTAATGAAGTTGAAACATCTGCAGGATGATGCTGAGTTAACTGTCTAAGGCACTTTTCCTGCAAGCATATCTTAAATGTATTCTTTTCTAAGTGGATACCACATTATATTGCATTTGTAACATTGCTCTGAGTTGAGACGTTTTCGCCGATAATGTAGAGGAATCACATAAAATGACGAGTGTATAGAGCTCTCTATAGAATCCTGGTACATCCTAAAATAGATGCACCTTCAATGCAAAAGTGAAAAAGTGAAAGTAAATTGTCCGATGTGAACCCGTAAGTTGTGCTGATGTGTTACCGGGCAATTGTACACATAGTCTATAACCGCCAAGGATGCATGCAGGAGTTTGCAGTGCTTAGACAATTGAGAGAACAGCGCAACGCCGTTTTCTGAATACTACGGTTACAACTTAATTGCTTGCAGCCTGCAACATGGCCTTACGGGAAGAAAACGTATTTTTTTACACGAGTATAATCAAGAACTCCCGTTGCACTTGTTTGAAAAGCGTACGTGGAGGTCAACACAAGAACTGAGAGCAAAATTGCAGAGCCGGCGTTCTTACGTGTACGCAGTGGCGCATGAAATGCTCGGTGTGCTTAGCGTTTATCAAGAACAAAATGCCATATTGCTTCAGATTGCCAACTACTTAGTGTTGGAAATCGACTAATGATGTTCTGGAAGTCAATATGCCAGGCAGGAAGTAAAAAACAAAAGCAGCCTTTTTACTCAGATTTTTATTATTATTGTCTGGAGTGAACAAAACTTGCATATAATGATGCACTCTTGCGGGCAAAAAAAATCACGCATAAACATTTTCGTTTGCGCACGCTGAGGCCAACTTTTTTTATAGGTTTCGTATAATGCCTTAAAGTGCTGATTTGATACCTTAAATGCCGTAATGGACGACGCCGGATTTATTATGACCACCTGGGGTTCTTCAACGAGCAACTACATTTTAGCGGATTAGCGATTTTACTGTTCGCCTACACCGAAACGTGGTTGCCACGGCCATAGTCGAACCCGCGACCTCTAGCTACGCAGCGCAATGCCGTAACCATTGGTCTGCCACCGTGGGTCAGAATGTACATGGGACACGTTCATTATTGTCGGCGATCGTGGCCCTTAGTGCACTTGTCGGATATTAACTATTTTAGACTGCCGAGGCGTTCACCCTTCTCAGTGCATCTTTCTTAATGGGCAAAGGAGAAACAGCACCAGCACCAATTTGGGACGATTTTTCAAATGGCTTACAAAGACATAGACAGCTTTATACATCATACACATGCAAGTTAGCGTGAAGTCGGTGCGCGGCATTCTATCCTTGATGTACAAAAGCTTTCTTTGCAGTGTTTTTGACACTCGGTGCTGGCACATGAATCTATCTATCTATCTATCTATCTATCTATCTATCTATCTATCTATCTATCTATCTATCTATCTATCTATCTATCTATCTATCTATCTATCTATCTATCTATCTATCTATCTATCTATCTATCTATCTATCTATCTATCTATCTATCTATCTATCTATCTATCTATCTATCTATCTATCTATCTATCTATCTATCTATCTATCTATCTATCTATCTATCTATCATCCTTTTTTCTTCATTTCTTTCCTTCTTTCTTTCTTTCTTCTATTTGAGCCCTGGGGTACTACGCTTCTGCGTAATATAGCCCTGCTCGGGTTAATTAGGGCACACATTTGTCGATTCCCATTGGGAAGGAGGAACTTCGTGCAGGCATTCTAAGCGGGACACACACTTAGCTAATCACATCACGGTCTGGAATGTTGCGTGTTCATTAAGCCCAAAGAAGGAAAAAAAAGGTACTCGTGAGAGACAAGGCACAGTAACTATGCGAAGGATGCAAGCATGCAATAGCGCAAAATCATGGAATCGTGGCAGTCAAGTCATAGCGCAGCCTGTTCAGCACATTCTCTGAGAGCGCTAATAAACCACGCGAATCAAAAGAACGCTGGTGAAGCGGAATATTTGTTGCAGCTTAGGAAGTAGTAGTTGCTCCGCTCGCAAGCTTACGGAAGAGCGCGAGGTCTCCTGATTGGCTTCGCTTTTAGGAGCAGATGAGGATGACTTATTTATTTCATTAATGTCTTTGCTTCCTTATCGAAGCTGTCTGTTGCTCCAAAGTGTGTCTCCCCGTCGGGGTATTGGACCCTTGTCTCCCGCGTGATAGGCGGGGATACGAGCCTATGCAATGTATGCAACCTGTTTCAATACATGGCGCCGTATTGATATCACTTTTGAGACTTAGGTCTTATTTGGGCCAATGGTAGTGCAATGGTCAGTGCAACAGAGGCTCATGCATAAATTTCGACGGAAGCTTTGCAGCATAACTTGCCGAAGAAACTGAACATCTAGATCAGTTACGGTGGTAGGCCGTTTGCATTAAGTAACAAAAAACCTTGTTCTTATTTTCGAAGAATTATTTTCACGAGCGCGCCCAAGAAGTTCCTGACGTAACCAACGGCGCGTGATATCGCAGGCGGGTCTTCATTGTTATCGTCTTCGATCTTTGTCGTCGTCTTGTTTCGTTTCTCCGAACGATACCTACTGCATGTTAAAATAATTATGGGGTTTTACATGCCGAAACCACGATGTGATTATTATTTGGACCACCCGGGTTTCTTTATCGTACGCCTAAATCTAAGTACCACGGGTGTTTTCGCATTTCGCCTCCGTTGAAATGCGGCCTCAGTGGCCGGAGTTCGATGCCCCGACCTCGTGCTTAGCAGACCAACACTACATCCACTAAGCAACCACGGCGGGTCCACTGCACTTTACTGTTCTCGAATACTACAGATATAACAAGTACGTTCTGCCCGAGTTTTTTAAAGCGCTGTTATTTGTTGCCGCTACTGTTTTATCAAGTGCTGCATTTATGAGGAACTGTTACTTTTGCGTTACTTGCCTGTCACACCACACGTGCGTGTAATAATACTGATGGTGACAAGACTACGCATGTGGCTTCGTACGCGCTGAAGTGCCTCCCAATAAAACCAACGTTGTTGTAAACTCACGACAGCTCAGCCTTCTGGGTTTGGTTACGCCCCCGTGGCAGAATAGTGTACTTGAAGGCGGTTGCAATTCTTAGTAAATGTTTATGCCTGCAATGGGATTTGAATGTACAATAAAAATCTAGGATTGTTCAATATTACTAAGTGCCAACATAGAAAACAAAGAAATGCTGTTAACTTAGCATTTCTTTCATTACGCAAGAATATTAGCTCCATTTTGAAGATTACAAATAAACAGTGCAGCCAACTGTAGGTAAATTCCTCTAGATAATGGGATTTTATTCGTTGCTTAAGGAATGGGGAAGATTTGCCCAAATATGGGGAAATGTTGCGGTAAGACATTCCAACAGTGAAACACGTGACGTGATGACGTGCCTTACTTCAGCGCCGCTAATCACTTCTGCATTAGCATGCTATCTATGACTTTTTATATTATAGCAGCGTAGTAAATGCATCTTGCTGAGTACACGACAGGATGTGGGCCCTTTAAAGAAGTACTGCCACTTTGATTTTACCCTTCGTCCTGCTGGCTGGGCTGCCGATGTCGTTGCACCCGGAATGAAATATTTATCTGTAACTGGCAAAACAAATGTATCCTGGATTACCGAAGAGAGCAGCAAAGAAAAATCTAGGCGTATGCAGACATATCTTAGCACCGAGCCACGACAATCTGGTCGTGGCGCTAATTAGCCGGCCGCGGGAGTCTGTACAGAAGTTTACCGGGAGCCGGTTGCCGTGGTGCTCGTCAACAGCTGAAACAATTGCGCTTGCACACGATTTCCCAGCCAAGAACCATATAGTCACGGAAGCGCTCAGAGCACGCGTAATACACCTTGTTCGGGCCCCTGCCCATTATCTAGCCTCACTGCCAGAGAATCGACCATGTGCCTCGTTTTGTCAGACAGTCCTGCCCTATCGTGCATACCTTCCATCAGGTTATACAGCTCCAGCGGGAGTTCCGTTTCCCCCATGGTGCTTATCTCAAGCAAAAGTTCGGCTAACAGTACCAAGAATACGAACAAAAAGACAACTCTCGTCTCCAGCACTTAAGCAGCTTTCACTGCTCTTGCTGTGTGAGACATACAACGATCATCATCATCTATATATTGGCGCTTCAACCACGGTGAATGGGTCTGCAGGATCGGTGATCTTCTCCAGCAACAACCTCCACCGTAAAGATTCGGCTATCTCGCCAGACTACATCGACTGCCACGGAGCTTGCTGCTATTCGTTGTGCCCTTCGCGTAATTTCTGATGAACTGCCCGAGAAGTGGAGCGTGTTCAGTGACTCCAAGGTTGCTCTTCATTGTTTGGTTTTTGCCTAGACACCATGAACAACAAGTTTTAGAAATTAGACTGCTGCCTCATCATCTCGTTGAGCAGGACACATCACGTTACAGTGTATTCCAAGCCACGGTGGCATAATGGGCAATGAACATGCCGATGCAGCAGCACGGTCGACACATGAGGAGGGCTTGCAAGACTCCCTTCCATCCTCAAGAACAGACGCAGCAATGAAAATTCGCGTGCTTCCAAATGAAGCCATGAGATCTTTATGGAAAACACCAAGCTTGAAGCACACATGTCTACGCCGACTGGGCCTGTCCGTCCGACTTCGACCCCCATCTGGACTCTCTCAACTAGAGACATCAGTACTTTGTCGACTGTGGCTTGGTCTCGCTTACACAAGATCTTTCTCCTTCCGAGTCAATATGGACGAGAGCGCGGCTTGCAGTCACTGCAGGAGACAATAGAACACGTACTTTGCAACTGTCCTCGATACAGCGTGCTGCACCGGCTGTCACTAGCAGCCGCGTTGGCCTGACTTCACGACAGACCACTTTCAGAACAGTAAGTCTTGGAATGCCGACATGAACTGTCGTCGCACCGAAAGTCAGTCAAGGTTTTGCTGACCTTCTTACGTGGCAGTGGCGTATTAGGAAGAATATAATGATTTCATTTCGTTCTTTCTTTTCTCACGCCTTTCTTTTTGTCCCTGCTCTTCTTTCCGCCTTTACTTCCCATTTTCCTTCCTCTACTGCTGGGTGGCAGACCGGAGGCTTCAACTCTGGTTACCGTTTCGGCCTTTATCTCATTTGCATAACTGTTTAAGGCTAGTAGCGCCGCTCAGGACGAGCAAAAAAGGACAGAGGTAGGGGTAATCAAAGGGAGCGGAAAAAACAGGGTGAGCCCTGTTTTTTCCGCTCCCTTTGATTACCCCTACCTCTGTCCTTCTTTGCTCGTCCTGAGCGGCGCTACTAGCCTTAAACAGTTATGACATACCAACTCGCCCAAACTGCCACGCTTTTGACCCTCATTTGCATCTTATTTCCGCTCATTACCGGGAGCCGCCAATAGGCAGGGCAGCCTTGCAAGTTTTCTAGTGGTCATATGTTTGGGTGACTTTCCGGTGGAAAGACAAAAAAAATTGCCGTGCAAAATGGCACAAAATTCTGGCGGTGCTACGTTCAAAAAAATATTTACATGTTTCCCACTAGTGTCGTGAAGTGGCGCACAGTTTTGACACTGTTACGTTCTGTCAAGGCGGTACGGTGCCTATCTTCCTTCTGCGTAACCTTGGCACTTTGGTCTAGACGTAAAACAAACTTGCACAACAACAAAGTATAGACCTTCTTCACGGTGAACCCGCGGTTTGATCATGTTCGATCACGTGGTGACGCATCCATTGCTTGCCTCAGCTGCCTCCAATGCCTTCGTGTTTACAATCGATGTGCACGACGCCTGAGCGGCGCGGTTAACATTTCTTTCAGCTCATATCGCGGACGGTGACAAGGTGGACATCACGACGCTTTGGCCACTGCTTAAGAGGTAACGTAAGCGCTTGCGGAGCTCATTACGCCTTTTCCGAACGGCGCAACCAGCCTATACGATGTTTGCGCTAGAAGCAGGCAAGCCTTCCAAACTTTCCGCTTGTGAATGAAATCAGGGTCAGTGTGTTTTTTTTTTGTTCTTCATTCTTTATTTGGCTAATACTTTGAAGCTCAGCGGCTTATCTTGTTTCTGGCAGTAAAGTTCCTCGGTGCGGCCACTATCTCTATGTTTGTTTTCTGCCCAATCGCTCGCACCTGTGCTCAGTTGTGAAAGGTTTGTTCTTGCTTTGCCCAAGGCTTGTGACGTAGATGTTCTGTACTTCGTAATAACTTGTAGGAAATATGTAGTGTTGGCTGGTCCCTCGCTTACTCTGTGGATCGTCACGTTCACATCCGAACACTCGTGTGTTGTCAGGGTAGTCGCCGCCGCCCAATCTTTGGCGCATTGATTCAGGTATGCTGCTATACACGTATTTTTATTACGTTCGGGATTGAGTGGGTGTAAACTTGCGGCTGAATGTAGGTGGATATGTGCTGACAACGAGTGAGAAACTTACTACACTCCTTCCGCAGATGCCCATGTATTTATCGCAGATGTGAATTCTGCAACGTTTACAACTAGACTGTGAGCTAATTAAGACAACTAAATGAAACTCAGCTTAATGATAGAGTCATATTAGCGGTCAATTTCAGTACAATATTTTCCAGGATACTTATATTAGATTGACAGCTACAGACCATTCGCGAGAAAGTTGGCTTTGCCGCAAGGTGTTTTCTGTTCGCCACCACAATTTTTCCGTAGAGTAGCCATAGACAGCTTCGCTGTAAGGAAGCAAAAGCTATGTACAGGCTGATCTTTAGGTAATATGATCCGTTATGGCTGGTAAATTGATGCCGTGTCTCGATCCGCAAGAAAGTGAGATATTTTGGTGGAACTGGTAAGAAAAAATTGAGAAACTGAAGCTGCCGATGACGTGTTACCGTGGTGTGAAGGAACTGTCATTGTCAGAAATGGGCGATCTTGTGTGTTGCACTTGAAGCTGTGAGGCCGAGCTATCGCGTCTCGCATTCTAATTTTCTCAACAAAGCAAACGCTTGTTCACGATCGACAGCTTGTCGTGCGTTTGTTATTCTACAAGCATACCTGGGGAAGTGACTGGCTCGTGATAGAGAAGCAGTAATATCACTGAGCAATATCAGTAGTGAGCAGAGTGTTTGAGCGCTTCACATTTGTTGCGGCGAGAAGCTGCCAAAGAACTGAGAAGCTTCCGTATCCGTAGTCGGCTCGCAAGTAGACATATTCCTATCAGAACTACATTGTCGATAAACAAGGCAACAAGGTTTGCACACGTGATGGGTCTTTCCTAAGACAAATCGATCGCTTATTTTGCGCAAAAAGAATTGAAAGGTAAACCGTAACTATAACTTTACATCGGTGCATGAGTTCGGATTGTAGGCTCTAAGGTTCGGGCGCACATGTCCATGCCACTATGCCTCGGCTATCTGCAGTACAGGAGATAACTGCGATTGAATGACCACGTAAAACTACCAAAATAGGTGAACATACAAACTTTTCACTCAAAGAAGCAGCATGCGGTTTTTGTTCCTACAAAGTAAAGGCGCCTAAACGCGTAGGTGGGCCTTTATCATACACTCTTAAGCAAAATTACACCCTTTTGCCACACAACGATAATCGTCCTCTGTCTTGTCCGCATTTCCTTTCTTTAACGCGGCGAGCCCGGTACTTCCCAGTTACGAACGGCATGCGCGTTATCAGCATGACATATCATTCCCGACAGGAATGTATAGCGGGCGCGGCGTTTTCGAGACATGAAACGCAAGCAAGGCAGATGACGATTATTGTTGCGTGGCAGAGATACAATCCAAAGTGTGTAACTTTGCCTAAGTGTCTACACAACTAAACGTAAAGAAGAGGTTATTCTGACGTGATTAAGACATTTGCCCCAAGCGCGAGCTTTCTTATTTTTTTCGTTTTTGTTTCGGCACAATATTGCAGTCCAAGTCGACGAACGTGAAAACAAGGAGAGTGCTTGCCGCGTGTCCTTTCTTTTTCGTGCGGTCGCTGCAATATCGCGGACCGGAAGAAGCAGCATCTTCTTGGCTCCGTAATTTCCGGAGTACGGAATCCAGACGCCACCAAATGGCGATGATCATAGAAAAACAGAAGCTCCGAACACAGCTAAAGGAATACAAGTATACTGTGGGTGGTGATAGACCTTTCTTTCGTGCCTTTACTACTTCCGTGTTACTAGAAGCGAGGCCTGGTCGCTAGACTGTTTTCTAACGATACCAATAAGGAAATAATAGAGACAGGGTGTGGGTTCGGCAAGTGTGCACAAGGTTTTGCCTTGGTTTCTGCCTTTCTTTTTTTGACAGCGTATACAATATAGTGTTTCCATCGAGGTAGGCTCTTGCCTGCACTAAAGGCCACATTAGCGGCCATGTTCCGTTGGGAAAATTCGACAACACGACGTGTTTCTCTACAGTTCCATCCTTAAGGTTTGCATCAAGAATGCCCATATGTTGCGTCCACTTCAGGAAGAACATTTTTGCATTTCATCATTTCCAGAGACGAGTGTACAGCAACGTTTTGCTTAGTATTTCCTTTTCATTCCTCATACAAACCACATTCATTCCGAAATAATTTTTCTGAAGCTTGGAAACAAAGCATAGAAGGAAGTACTAAAACTCAAGGATAGGAAAGGCAGGCAGGTTCACGAGACGAGCGTCCGGTTTGCTACCCTGCAACTGAATGTAAGGGAACGGCAGAATAGAGAGAGCGAAGAGGTGGACAGTGAACGCTGTGCGTGCACGCATCACAGTGCGGAGTGAGGCGCCGCGTTGCCAAAGCAGAGTCGAAGCAGTCGCTACAAGTCGAGCCACGCAGATGCGTTCGGCTGCCGTCATTCACACAGCGCATACCATGGTCGGAGGGAAAGGAAACCAGACTCCTGCCTCAGCACTCAATCTCGGTTCCTCCCATAGCCGCTGATACCTGCTGAAGACAGCTGTGATCACGCAGAGGCCTGTGGTCGTTAGCAGAGTTGTTTTTTTTTAAAACCTCGTTCAGGAAAAGTGTCCAGTTGGTGATATCTGTTTCCAAAGGCACCGCAAGAATGTTGCGCCTTTGGGAAGAGCCGCACGCGTCGGTGCTTTTGGGCATGGTGAGCATGACAGTGCTCTGGTGCGAACTTGAGTGACTTTAATTCGCGTGGTCATGGAGGTCCGATGTCTATATCCTTTGATGCTTGCGAAATAAAACAAATGTGTGCTTAATGATAGGTCAAATGCATGTGGACGAAAGCTGCGAGTCTAGGTAGCCTTCAAGCTTTTTGATGTCTATTCATGCGATGGAGTAGCAAAGGCAGCAAAAATCTGCTTGAGACACTGTTATGGCAGCCAGTGCCAGTAAACGGGGCTGCAATCGCTCGTGTTCTATAGCCGCGTCGCAGAAAATAAAATATCTCTATGAAATTACTGTTGCTCAAAAGCTGATTCTAAGCACAACGGTCACATTGCTCATTGACATGGAGCCAGTGACTTCTATCAAGGCGCTGTCGAGTTTGTGGGGTCTACATCAGGTATTTAGCATTCTGGCTATTTCCATTGCTTGCAAGACTACTATTATACACTTAATAGAAAAAGAGCAAACGCTCAAGGTTTTGTGCGGTGGAGTGGTATTACGAAGTAGGGCTCGCAAGAACTACTGTGCCGCTTTGCTTTCCTGTCACATCTTTGGCAAGCCGGAAGTATACAGTGGAAAGTCGAGCGTAAAAAAAAAAATCTCAAATGCATTAGACGTGTGGCCATGGAGCCGGTAATTTGGACAACACTACAAAAAGTAAGAGCGACTTAATCGCTTTGTTCAAAAGGTATTATTTCGCTCAAGACGAAATGATCATGTTGCCACATGTTGGAACGTAGAGGGAAGTGCAATCGCACAGTTACACTCATGCTGGTGAAACGCGTTTGCTAGAATAATTGATAGGTTGTTGTATAGTTGCTTGAAGATTTCTTGAGTGTTTAGATCATAATGTTCTTATGTATGCCGAAAAAAATTATAATTTTCTCGTGTGCGTTGTTTTTAAGTATCACTCAATATTGAAAATTGAACCCCGGGTATATCCAACAATAGCTCGTAAGAGAATGCTGCTGAGCACACGCCTACACTGGATAAGCGCGATTTAGGGTCTTATGATCACAGTTCCGCTGTTGAAAGTGTCATGAAACATTTAACATCGATTAGTGCTCCCACTTTACACACACATAGTTACTCATGCGTCACCAAAAATTGCGGAGCACTACCGGAGCGAAACTTTGCCCACAGAAAGTGAGATGCAGATTCAAGTGGAAGCAAAGCTTCAAATTCACGCAAAAGGTGGTTCAGATGGACGACTGCTGCAGTACTTTCTCCGGTAGGCAAAGAGGAAATCTTGAAGGAAATAAAGGAAATCGCGAGGGGGTTTATAACGGCTCCCCATATTTCCTATGCAGGTCGTCTCAAAATGAAAGACAAGATTGCTTCTCAGCACGTCACTCTGTGCATGCCTGTTGCTACGCCCGATTGACTCCTATCAAATAAAAGCTGGAAGACGCCTGCTGTGTTTGATGGTAAACTAAAAATTCGAAGAACGCAGAAAGCTTTCTCGAGACGCGAAGGCCAGCCGCCACTAATGTAATGATTTCCTCACAGGCGCCTTCTTCAAGTATAGACGCATGCTAATTAGAGTCCCTGTAGAAAGACGTGTACAAAGTGTTAGTGCAGATGAGCTTCGAAAGCTTTTTTGTTCAATACGTCGGGACGCAATGATTGCTGGCAGAACTCCTTAAAAATAATTACAGTGGGTGAGCATGCAGAGGTGCAGAACTGCTCTCGATAGAGGGGGATGTGCACATAAGGTGCTGAGTCATAAGAAATTAGGGTTGGAAAAAGGACACCTAAGTTGTTCCATTGAGGCGTGCCATGAATTAAGAAATAGCACGCAAATCTGTAAAGCGGTCACGATTAAGTTATATTGGAACACGTGAACATAGACGTAAAAATGTTGATAGCTAAAGGTTTGGCCTAATTGAAACACACAAATATAATAATACGCAAATTTTCCAGCAGCCACGTTACCTCAGTGGCTGTGGTGTTCCGCGGCTGAGCAGGAGGTCGTGGGGTTCTTTTCGCGACCGCACTGTGAGAAAATGCAGAGAGAGAGAGAGAGAGAGAGAGAGAGAGAGAGAGAGAGATGGGTATGAGGAAGGCAGGGATGTTAACCAGAAATGTTCATGTACCTATACGCTTAGCTTCACGCAAAAAATTTTTGGTGGATGAAGCTATTTGAGAGCCCCTCACAACAGTGTCCCTCATAGACCTCACAGTTATTCTGGAATGCTAAACAGCATGCGGCGAATGAAGAAGTAAATGAAAAACGACGTTGAAGCTATTCATAATAAAGTAAGAATGCAGAGACAGAGAATTCACTCGACACTGAATACTTGTCCACGCCGTTAGCCAAAATATGTATGCGCTTTGTAGTCTTCACTTCTTGTTCCAAGTGTCTTACACGGGTTAACGGCGATTGTAGATGCGAACGCAATGCTCGGTTTAAGATTGATCCACAGTACACAGCATAAGTTCGTCCCTTTTATAACTGCAAACTCATCACGAACGCTGACTTTAACCCTCTGGCTACTCAAGATTATTTAAGAATGTGTTCGCCGGTTGCAGCTGACCATGCGCTTCCTGTGCAAAGGGACTCATATTGTAGTGTGAACAGACGCTTGTGCAATCTGTGTGTCTTTGGAGCGAAACTATCGCGAACGTCGTTGCATTGTGACGACGTGTAACAGCAGCCACGAAGACCAGGTTTAAACACTTTACCTAATCGTCGTCGTCTGTGCAATAACAGAGTCTCGGAACTGGAAGATGGACACAGAGTGAGTCGATGCAAGGTACACGAATGTTCTTGTAATTGACTTATAAGGAACAAAATGAAAACCGATTTGTATAGAAGACTTAGTAACAAGTAACATACGTATTTCAAGCTACATAAATATATCAGGCGTTTTCTACCTCGATCACTCACAAAACGTAGTGATATGCACAAACACAAAAAATATGCACATCTTGTAGACAAGAAAAAACAAGTGGCATTCAGGTGGCGTAGTTAACGGCTTAGCTACGAGGTTTACTTTAGTTAAGGGGAATTCAAATTTCACGTGTAAGGTTTTTGTCATAATATGCGAAATGCTCCTAGGGTTTGCTTTCCCCTAGGGTTTCAAATAAATGAAGCTGCCGCAGCGGTTGTATAAGTGAGAGCATGTATTTTAATGCCTTGGCATAGGGAAACGGCAGCACTGGAGATGGTCGGTGCACGCGAAATGGGGACAGAGTGGTGCCGTTGTAAATGTCGGAAGCCGTGCTACGACATCCGCAGCCGGCATAAACTGACACATAAACCATGGTTTGCGCACGACGGCTGTTTCCAAGGCGACGTTGGTGGATTGGTCGTAACGGGGACGAACCGGAAGTATAAGGGCACCATTTGCTGAGTCGTAATATCCTGCCGCTGAGGCTAGACCACCCAGCAACACGTGAGCTATGATTATTGTACTGGGCACGTTGGAGTAACTGTTTACAGGATGTGTTTTTATGTGTTTGTTGTTTGTTTCTTTCTTTCTTTCTTTTGCTCTAGATTCCTTGCGTTGCGGCTGGGATGGCGCTTCGCGAACGCATTGAAAAACGAGTGAAACGAGTATGAAAGGCTTACAACACAGAAACGGTTGCTATGCATACGATAGACTTTCTGCATAAAGGATGTTAGTACTTTGTTTCGAGATTTCTTGCCCTCGCTTCCATAAAGTCATAGAGGGGGTGTAAAGTAGTGCTGCGATGGGGAAGCTTAAGATGTCGCGAAGCTAAAAATGCCGGTGCGACTTACGTTTCAGTAAAAAAATATGCTACATCGTGTTTACATCGCGGCTTGGACGTTTTTTTGAGCGTAGCATGTACGTTGTGAATGAAAGGGAATATAAGTTATCAACACAAGACAAGTGGCCTGGAATTTACAAATGAACAACTTCAAACTGTAAAAAAAAGTGTAAACCACAGCAATCGCTCACATGTGCATAAACAGCGGCATAAACAGAATAAGTTCGGAAATGGGGACACAGCATGCGGTGTCATTGCGATTTGGTTCGTTGATGACATTATCAAAGTACGACGATGGCCAGTACAGACGCGCTGCAGGTGGGGATGTACGGGCACAGCCACTGCTACCGGGAACACGGAGTGCCACCACCTGCGCCTACTGAACTCTTGGCAGATGACTCGCCATGGCAGACGACTCGCCCGGCTTTTCGCCAATCACTTTGTCTGCGCCTCATCATCGTCGTCGTCGTAGCCGTCGTCATCATCATCATCATTATCATCGCCATAATCATCATCATCAGCAGCAGCAGCCTGTTTTATGTCCACTGCAGGACGAAGGCCCCTCCCTGAGATGTCCAATTACACCTGTCCTTTGCCAACCAACTCCGAATTTCCTAATTTCATCGCTCCACCTAATCTTCTGCCGTCTTCGACTGCGCCTGCGTCGCAAGAAATGAGGCGCCGGTGGTGGGGCTCTCCGCGGAGCGATGACACGGTCTCCTATCTTCCCGCTTGCCGGGGCCACGCCTGTACATTATCCTGTACAGACGACGCTGCTGTGGTTTCCGGCACCATTTTGCAATATGGTTACGACTGCCGAAGACAATGGTTCATGGAATTGAAGGAGAGGCGCGTTTTCTAACGGCATTAAACTGTCAGCGCGTTTTATTTCGTTGTAACGTTCCTATTCTTCCAGCACTCTAAATACTTACGTTACCACTTCGCACTTCCCACCTACAAATAAAATTCATCTTCGCATTCTTCGACTTTTTCTCGCAGGAAAGTGCACGAAATTTCGTACTGCGGGGATGACTGTTGCTCGGGAATGTGAAAAAATGCCTTGATTTTAATAATTTTCTGATTCAGCTAAGCATTAAAGTAACTTGGTGTTTTGCTACATTCCGTACTGTTTCAAGTAAATGACCTAACAAAACTTTGAGGTTAGAAGCATGTGTTGTGTCTATGCGACATAGAACACCTGCTGCATGCACACAGAATTCAGCGCGAGGAAAGCGCTTAAAGATTGCGCAGAACGGCATGGACGTGCAAAATGCGGCTCATCGAATTACTCTCGCAAAACCAATGATGTTGTAAATTATCAAGGTGCTTACCTAGGCTGGCTATTGATAATGACAATATATAGCTCGCAAAAACACAAGTACGAAAAACAACCAGATGAAATAGTGCAAACGCCATCCTTTTGTTCTCTTTTCCTAATTGCAATATAAGCAGAAATTAGTCAAACGGAAATCACTCACAGTGTTTGTATATACGTGGACACACCGTTGTGAGTGTCAAGCCCATACTAACCGCGACATGTGTCGTGAGTATTTTGTTCAGCAATTCTTTTTTCTGTCAATGCAAAAGCACTTTCGTGACCAGTTGCGATGAGAGCGCATTCCTATTTTCCTTTTCTGGGAAACGAGACGAGCAGAACAGCCCCAGGGGCAAATAAAGAGTGACGTCAAGGAACAGCTGCTGGTGTTCGTTTTTTTTTAATGGCTTTTAAGCAGGTCTCAATTCAAGACGGGGTTCAGAAGACTTAGATACAGTCTTACCTGCAGCCAAGTGCGATTTGCCTAAAAAGTGAGACAAGCTTTTAGAGAACCTCGTTAAAAGTCAGCCGAGCGCGCAGAAACCTTCAGCAACACATACATATCACATAGCACGGATGCGAGGAAATTTAACCATTGGATTAGAAATGCTGGCAGTTCTGTCCGAGATTTTAGGGCTGCGTGTTTCCCAAGGTGGGAATCTGAAAGGATCACGCCTGCGATCATCAGTCCGAGCGCTGTCGCTAGATGTGCCAATATACAAGGTATTTTTGTTTAGCTGCACCAAATTTGAAAAAAATTGACCGTGGCAGATGGCACAATTTCAACCTTTGAGCTAAATTTAGGCCAAGATAACGGACATTGCTTTTATGACAAAACAAAATCAAGATTAAATTTTAATTAAATGCTTTACGGCGCATATTTCAGTGTACGCATCTTAGCCGGTGAATTTCCAAGGCGCATTCACTAAAGCGGATGCTTTAGTGAATGCGCCTTGGAAATTCACGACATTAATTGTCTAGGTGTCCGACCAAGTGTGTGGGTGTTACAGTCAATTTTCGCCTTCCATGCATAAAACGGTGTTTTCATAGCAAATAAGTGGAATAACCGTCCATTTTTATAGCACGTTCTGGCGGTGTGCATCTCGAAACCGATGCGCAGATATCGTTTCAACGCGAATTGTCTTGCAATTTCGCTGACTCCAATTTGTAGATTGAGATATGTGCAGTGAACTAACTAAGAAAGTTGTGCAAATGTGGTAATTATTGAATAATGTATTTGGATTTCTCGTAGAATTATTAGCCGCCTCATTGAGCAATTTAGCTCAAGGGTGAGAGTTGCACTATCTGCCAAAGGTATCTTTTTGAATGGGGTGGAGATAAAAATACAATCTATATGGTTTCCTGAAGTAAGGACACGCGCCAGAGATTTCGTCAACAATGGGTCGTATCCATGCTAAAGATCAAGTTAGGAGAGGGTAGGTATTGCATTGCAAGCCGAAAGTTCGAAGCAGCAAAATATAGACTTAGGGTCGGCGACCTCCATCACGTGGGGAATCTAGGTGAAGCCGTGACTGGGGTGGAATATAGTTAAGCCATTCACTGATATCGCCTGCGCAGCTACGTTGGCGCACTAAAAACTAAAAGCGAGGTACATGGACGTAATGAGGTGTTTAACATAACGCGTGTTAACTTAGCAGCAGAACATAGCATGGGCCAATTACTTGTAGCCACAACATTGTGTGCTCTAGCCGTATATGCAGCCGTATCTGCGACATTGTATCCGAAGACGAGTGTTGGAAGTATAACGAGACCTCCTACTTTAAGGACACGAGGCACAACCGGCTGCTCATTAGTTCCGCTCCAAGTTGTAAGGTGGCCAATCATCCATGGATTACGAACCCCTCAGTTACTCTAATGTATTAAGTAAGATGCTACAATATGGTCAGGAGACATCTACCTCCTCAACAATATCAAAAGTGAATATGGCCCGCCGAATTGCATGCAAGTTTCTTCTGACTGACTTAGTGTAGTGATCGCTCTTGCACGGCGTAAAATCTTACTAAACAAAATACGGTAATGTTCACTTTATGCTTGCCAACTTCGCAATTTCCTCGATAAGAACTTTCTCCTAATGAGCAGCCATTCGTTTCCTGGAAATCGAAGGCATTTCTATGGTAATTAGAGACGCAGGCATTACATGCCACTCACTTGCTCTTAGAGCACGGGAACTCAGGCAAGGCTAATTTGTGCTTAAGATACTTCGGATTCATAGGAATATGTTTACCTGTGGCGCATCGCGTGCGCAGCTAGTGTTTATGACGAAATAACAGAGGTGGTTTGGTTCGGCACTGCTAAAGCGGCCATGACGGACGCCTTGCTTAATCAGGTGCCAACACAGCGTATAAGTTTGACTGTCAGTTACCGACTTCTACATGTGAGAATGGGAGTAAAATGAAAGGAATTTGTATTCAAGGAGGTGCTATAGCTTTTCAAGTTACAATATGGATATACTGCGAAACCATGAAGCGTTATGAAGAAAAGCTCTAAACAGAAAGCGTCGAATCGGATGTTCATCTGCCACAAGTTTGCCAAAATTACCAGCAACTGTGACACTCAGATCAGCGACAACTATACGGTAACATAGCTGTTACAAAGGTACAGCTTCTGATGCAAAATCGAGACATTAAACTTCCGTCTTAAGAACTTCATTAACTTCGACCTCAGAAGCCTGCCATCAGTCCCATGAAACGCTCATCATAATGCATGCAACAAAGCACTCTGGACTACTTTGCGCAATGATATGTCGCCCTCAAGAAGGAAAGTATTTGCTGGTTTCATTTTTTTTTGTGAGGGTGGGTATCTGCGGGTCTTTGGAATACGGCCTCGCTGCTTTCTACTGCTTCAGTAATGGTGTTCATACATCCAAACTCGAAATAACTGAAGCGTACACACGTGTATAGAGGGGCACATGAGGTGCTAAGCGACACAAGCAAGCTGTCTTTGAAACCTAAACTGAAAACACAACTTAAAACCGCTTTACTCCTAAAAATAATAGAAACGAGATTTACGTATTATAGTTACAACGCTGATAATCGTATCTTATAAAATATTCATGATGTTTTGTTTAACAAGAAACGCCTAAAAACTGATTCCTTATTTGTCCTTTGGTTCCCTTAAAAAATTAAATTATTGGGTTTAACGTGCCAAAACCACTTTCTGATTATCAGGCACGCCGTAGTGGACGACTCCGGAAATTTTGACCACCTGGGGTTCTTTAACGTGCACCTAAATCTAAGTACACGGGTGTTTTCGCATTTCGCCCCCATTGAAATGCTGCCGCCGCGGCCGGGATTCGATCCCGCAACCTCGTGCTCAGCAGCCCAACACCAAAGCCACTGAGCAACTACGGCAGGGTTTTTGTTGCTTTAATGAACGATTTCTTCAAAAAAAGAACAGTGGGGGGGGGGATGCTCATTTGATTAGGAGTTCGTGATCTACTTTTGCACTGTTTTGTAGAGTACGTGTTGCAGCACTGTTCACTGAGCTCGTGCATCAGTCGAAAAAGCAGCGCATTAGTTTGAACTCATTCCATTAGTTTTAACTAAATGAGCTCCAGACCACGCTAATCACCAATAGTGCTATATGCAATTCCGAGAAATGGAATTACATTCGAACTCAGCTCGAATGGCGTAATTGAGGCCGATATTGCTAAGCAAGGCCGTGCGAACGCGCGGACGGAGTTGCACGCTTACATTTGTTGTATATCGTGCTTCTCTGCAAATCACAATAGGGTTCCTTTCCAGCGCATTAGCAACACAGTGCGTGGGCACTCCAATATTGCCAAAATTAACGAAACGTCTTGTGACTGTGCTCGCTGTTCGATAAACATGATTGCTATTACAAAACAGGGCAGCTGAAGCGCGCGAGTGCTCAGGATTCGGATTAAGGGTAATCACCACAGCATCAGAAAAAGAAGACTAGTGGATGCAGGATACCGCTGTCATACTCAGGCTCAACTATAGCACTTAATGAACAAGACTTGCTAGTACCGCCGATTCCGTAGCATTTCCAAGCGATCAGGGTCTCAGCAAACATTTCAGGTGAGGCATATACGTCCCAACCATTCTGACTTAGTTTGCCGCTAGGCGGTAATCGCGTAATGAGGTCATCTGCGCTATCTGCATTGCCTAGATTGCCGAGATCGTGAGCTGCAGCAGAACAGCTTCATGTAAAGCAGTGCATGCTCTATAGTGCAGAAGCAGAGTATGAGGTGGCTTGGTAATGACTAGTTTCATAAAATCGATGAAAACAAAAGGAAAAGAATACAAAGTAGTGTGGCGGGTTAAATGCAGAGTGCTAGCTGTGCAATGAGTGATGATACAGTTGCAATTTACAATATTGGCAAGAAATATTCTGTCGCGAGGAATGTCGACCCTGCTCTGCCTGAAAATACTAAACTATATGTATACGGAAAACATGGGGAAGGCGGGATATGGAAATTCAAGACGATGAGCAAAACGAGAACAATGTAAAAGCGGGAGACAACGTTTAGACAGGTGCACCAGCCTTTTTGAAGGCGACGTATGCTTTTTCTGTGCAGTATATATATGTAGGGTTCTACTAAAGAGGAGAAGAGGTAAGGCGGGTGGGCGAGGCAAGGCAAGCATTTAAAATATATGTAGCAACTTAAGTACCATAGTTGCGCAAGGAAGGCATGCATCCACTAAATTCTCGCTTGAATGGGCTTCTTTACCAATTCGTAATATATTATCAGTGAACTGCAGAGACCCAGTATTTCTGCTGCCTCTCTAGACAACGGGCAGATGCAATTCTTTAGTATATTGAACCAATTGTTACAACGCACGTCGATAGCCCACTGGCTATGGACTTGCGCTGCTGGGCTCGACGCCGTGGGTTCTATCGCGCTCGCTGCGGCCGCATTCTGATTGGGCGTAATTTCAAAAAACCCGTGTACCGCACATTGGTTGCACACTACAGAAAAGTACATTTTCGAAAAAGATTTGTTTTGCTATTAGTTATGTGTTTTGGAAAATGAGAATATATCGCGTGCTCTGCCAAGATGCTTACCTGACAGTACCACTGCAGGTTATGTTATTTCATAGACTTAGCCTTGCGCCAGCGCACAGACATCACAGTCGCTTTGGCCAATGCAGTACCTAGTCCTTCCCTTATACCGAATGTTATTACGAGCGCATATGGTTTACTGCTCTTCTTGTGATGGAGAGGTAAATGATGGCCTTTACGAACCCCTCACCTGCGACCATCAAACGTAAGGCCAAATATAGCAGCAACGTTATGGGCAAAACAAAAGCAACTTCGTCGACGTGGAGGCAAAAGAGCATACGAAACTGCCTGAGATCAGCCTTTATGACTCGCATGCAACTTCAGAGAACACTCCCCCGCGTGAAGCGCGGATCATCTCGTGGGAGTCCGCGATGATTTGGTTGAGTGCTTTTCTGAAAGGAAGCTCACTTCGGCGAATTTTTGTTCTTGCGCCATCGACTAAAGTGGGCTTTCTTAGCGAATGGCTATCTCCGAGTGACTGAATGCAGGTGCGATATATATGGAAGAAACCTCAGTGTTCGGTACGCTGTGGTATCAGACGACGGCGCTGCAGACGTGAGGCCGTTTTTTCTTTTTGTACTCTCAGAAAATAAACCAAGCTAGTTTCAACGCAAAGAGGGGAAAGCGCGAGTCCGGTTAAACGAAGGTTAGGAAAGGAAAAAAACACGCACTTATGGAGAATCACGAAGCGGGGTAGCCTTATAGCATCCGCAAGCACTTTGCCAGAGAGCCTTCGCGTCTATTTGATGAAAGGGAGGTCAACAACCCTGCATAAAGTGGGGTAGCCTTAAAGCATCCGCAAGCACTTTACGAGCGAGCCTTTGCATCTCCTCAATGAAAGGGACGTCAACAACCCTACGTTGTATACTTCTTAAAGGACACTTCTTTACAAAGTATTTCTAACATTTTTAACTCATCTTCTCTGGTAGAAATAAACCGGTGCTGCGGTTTATGGTAGAGAAAGAAAAGGATATATCAAAGGGAGGGAGCATATCTAGGACTCAGGTCGATTGGCTGCTTTGCACCGTGGAAGGCGAAAGGGGCCGAACGGCCCCTTTCGTTGTCTTTCTTTTTTTGCCCGGTTTGGCGCCGTTTTTCAAGAAGCAGGTAAAGTCAGTATTTGATGTGGACTGTGATTGCCGACGCAACGGCAATTCGCAGTGCTGCTGTTGGACACAACATTGCCATCGGCGAAGTTTCAAGCAGGTATGCAGTTGCAACACATATAGCAGTAAATATCAAGAACTCAACCAAGTGCGCTGGTAATTCATTTAAGGTGGGAGTGATAAAAAGTTTGCGCTGAGCGTGCGTAACGTGCCATCCCCATAATATAAAAGACGTAATTCGAATATCCGCTGCTCACAATTGCGCGTTAAAGCGGGACGGGCCGTCTCTTCGCGATCAGTTTTTGACTTTGTGTAGCTCCAAATTGACATTTTGTAGGCTTAAACGTGTCAATATTACCAATGAAGGGAGGCCTGGAAATGTCGCAAGAAATGTCATTCGCCTCCGACTTGTTCGCGTTTCTGTGTATGTTGTTCTGTGCATGGTGTTCGGGGGTGTTTTCGTTGACTAACGTATACCTGCTGGTCAGGCCTGCCGTCACATGCACAGAGAACAGCTGACACGAACAAGCAGCCGTTCCCACTACTTTTTGGTGCATTTGGAAAAACAACGCATACGCAACGCCTGAAGCTAGGTAGGATTATTCTTTTCAGCGCTGATAGTTTTGCTTCAGGGTTATTCTCTCTTTGCTGTTGTTGTATTTCCTTTTTTTCCTTGCTTTAATTTTGTGATCTTAATAATAATAATAATAATATTTAGGGTTTTACGTGCCAAAACCACTTTCTGGTTATGAGGCACGGCGTAGTGGAGGACTCCGGAAATTTTGACCACCTGGGGTTCTTTAACGTGCACCTAAATCTAAGCACACGGGTGTTTTCGCGTTTCGCCCCCATCGAAATGCGGATTCGATCCCGCGACCTCGTGCTCAGCAGCCCAACACCATAGCCACTGAGCAACCACGGCGGGTTAATTTTGTGATCTTGTGGCGCAGCCTTTTCGAGCGACCTTTGTTATTTTCGCTAAAGTTACATGGAATTCCTGACTAATGAGTACTTTGCCCGGTTTAGGTCTCGGACCAGCAGTTCTGGAAGCTCCATTCCCACCTAAATTTTCAATGTAGATGCACTGTAAAGCTACAGGAAGATTTCTTGATCTCGAGCTATGATGCAGTAGTGTGGTGTTCTCACTTGAGGCATCGGTGCTATACAGCCACAATAAAGTTTACTGAGCCATGTATATGTATAAAAATATATTTGCGAAGGAAGAATATTACACAATTACTAATACTCATTTTACAAGTATTAATTTATTTCCAATTCAAATGAATACTAATAATAATGATTATTATACAATATTTAAGTTATCCTTTAGATCAAGCCTACCCTTTGCATTAAGTGTTATTATTTAAAAAAAATTAGCTCTACCTGTCAATGCAAGACTCACAACTTTGTTTCTCGTTAATTTCTTTGATTTATGATCGGAATATTTGATATATTCGTTTATATATCTTTCTATTCGTTCATTCTACCGCCTTGTTCACGGCCTATCTCCCACAGTGAGCTTGTGCTATTGGGCAACGTGTCGTTATTCTCACCATCAATAGGAAGGGCTGGGCTATATGCAGGCACGTGTCGTCGCGCAAACTATAAATTTCATCCACAAGCCCGAACAGCCCGCCTAGACGTTTGGGCAGCCGCATGCTCAAAACGTAGGCGTACTTGTGGTGAACTTATTAGCGAAAGATTTTTCAGCAGCAGCTCAAATTCGCTCTCGGTCGCCGATCGGCTCTATTTGATGGGGTCGGAGTGCAGCCGCCCACGGGATGGCACATCGGCGGGCCGAAGAATGAACACAACGCAAGAGTCTCGGAACAGAATTCCCTACTTGGCTTCCCGGCGACCGGCTTTAAACGAAGGTTCTTTGGCCTGGGTCGCGGCAGCGGCGGCAACATGCAACATTACTGGTTTTTCGAGGCCTCTTTAGAGGGACGAAGGAAGGAAGGAAGGAAAAAGCGGAGAAGGAAAGGCAGGGAGGTTAACCAGTTTAGCTTAACCGGTTTGCTACCCTATACATGGGAGCGGGATGGGGGAACGAAATATGGGGTAAGGAGAGAGAGAGAGAGACAATGTGTTAGATCACGGTATCGAACAGGAACTAAATCGAAATCCGGTGCGTTAAATTTTTTTTTCAGAGTGGAGCAGAACCGAAAGGGAATGAATAACGGCTTTTCGTTCAGATTGATCACGTCTTCTGGAGCTTTTCATCGACGCATTGACTGCGCTTGTGGCTCAGCTATATGCCTACTTAATTTGTAAATTCAAACCATTTTCCTGTTATTTTAAAAGCCGCATCACCATTAGGGCGGTTTCCAGCGTATCGCGTCGTGGAAACGACTAGGCGTTGTGTTAACACGACAATATTTGCTTCACGTCCGACGCGGGGGCTTGCCAGACTGTCACGTGTGCAAAGCGCCTGCGACAGCGTAGCACATGTACTTGTTGCTTCTCCCCGGTATGACGGCGAACGACAGGCAGTGATCGCTACGCTAGCGCCAATTAACAACAGGTTGTTCAGGGAAGAGGAAGACTGAGCATATGCCACTGGTTACGTACGCAAATCACGCTGTCGTAAATGCCAGTGCTGATACAAACACCGACGCTTTATTCACATATGCGAATCCCGTAACACAATTCCTCTTTTAACTTCCAGTTTTCAAGAATCCCTTGGTTGAGTGAAGAAAGAGCTTGTGATTATGAGATACATGGGGAAATACCACGAAATGCTTAAAATATTCCCATGCGCAGATTTTAGTTCCGCATAGATTAGTTTAGGAATATGCGCCCAGGATTTGTTTTCTTCACGCATTCATCTTACTTATTTAGCAGAGATGTAAGGGCGTTGGTACAGGCACATAATTCTCCCGATTTGCGCGGCAGTCTCCCGATTTCTTACCAATCCTCCCGATTCTTCGCAAAGAGCCACAAATCTCCCGAAAGAGTACCCCAACTTCACCACTAAAAAAATGAAGTTTAATGCAGAACAGTAGGCAGTGCAAGCCTAACCCAGGTGGCTTCAGATATGGACAGGCGTAGAGGAGTGCGCGGGAGGCAACGATGTAATCTGCGTTGCATAATGACCAGTTTCCTTAATTCAGCTTCGCTGCTGCACGGCATTGTTATGCACTTAATCATAGTAAAGGTGAAAAGGGCCAATGTGGCGGAACATAGTGCCCGTTCCCTAATTACACATGCATGCACGTGTCGTCTCTGGCCATAGTACGAGCACTGAGACGTCTAATATCTGGGATGGCGGCCAATAAGAGCAGTTTCTTCTGTTGCTGCGGTGCAGAAAAAGGAGGAGAATTTCCCTTTTTTTTCTAGTTATAGTTCTAGCACTAGTTCTGGCCCACTTCTACGAGGAGGCGGACACAGAACTCAATACCGACGCCAGCAAACTTGGTCTTGGCACTGTGCTTGTACAAAGTCAGGAGAGCATTGAAAGAGTGATCGTCTACTCAAGTCACACGTTGTCGCGTGCAGAGACCAACTACAACACCACGGAGAAAGTGGCTTGTCTTGGCGTGGGCGCTGGCGAAGTTACTACCTTCTCTCTACGGCCACTCATTCGAAGATGTGACAGACCATCACTCGCTTCGATGTCTTGCAAACCTGTTGGACCCTTTCTGTCGTGGGGGAGTCTACGTTTTTGGCAGTACGACGTGACTGTCGTGTACAAGTCGGGCTGCATACATGAAGTGACTGACGCACTGGCACGGGCGCCTATCTAAACTACTGGCCATGACATTGAGGACGACAGTGCTTTTTTTCGGTCCATGACAGTGACCGATTTGTTCACTCGGTAGCACATGGACGACGAACTACGGCGTACACTCGAACACCTAGACGTAAGCAACGAACCTATAGCTCAGCATATTGATGGATGATTGCATTCTTATTGTTTGCAGCATGGCGTATTGTACAGGAAGAACTCCGCTGCCAACAAAAGACCTATCTTTTGGTCATTCCAGAATACCTCCGTGGCGAAATTTTCTTCGCCTGAAATGACACAGCCTCTTCCTAGCCCCTTCGGTATAACGCGTACTTTTGCTATACTGCGCAAATCTTACCAGTGGTCGAAACGAGCCGCCTGTATTACGCGGTACGTCCACGCCGACGTGGGCGCCAGTGCCGGAAGTCACCAGCTGTGAAGCCTGCGGGAGTGCCGAATGTCAGTGAGCTGAAAGATTCGGCCGGTTAGTTTCGTACCATACGGTCCCAGCAGCGTGAGCTAAAACATACAAAGAAATAGACTAGCGGGGACGGAACCTTGTGCCCACGTGTGCCTCTATCTCTGCGCATACGTTTTAGTTTGCGCTGCTGTGACCTCCTGATTGACCCACCTGGCTAACCTTCGGGACACGTATTTTCCGGGCCCGTTTTCACTGTCATATTCTGAAAACAACTGGATGATCATCGCCACAGACTATTTGCAGTGGTATGCTGAGGAAAAGGTGCTCCACCGTCGAGGAGCTCCCGAAGTTGCCCAGTTTTTCGTATCGTCACAAACCAGTGCCTTTACAGCATAGCCGGTCAAATACGTTTGGAAACTGAGCTGCACGACCCATCGAAACAACAGTGCCTATCACTTGCACACAAATGGCTCGACTGAACAAATGAATCAAGCAATGACTGTAATCTTGTCTATGGAAGCAGACGTACAGCAGAACACCAGGGACGAGATATTGCCTTATGCATCAGTTGCGTACGACACGGCCAGGCAAGAAACAATTTTTCACGGCTGTAAACGAGAGTAAAATGACGTTAATTGCTGTTCATCATCTTGATTTCGCCCAAGATGCCTGACATTTAGTGCAACGCGTGGAGGAATCACGTCAGATCGCCCAAGCAAACGTAAGGGAGGGACAGTGCATCGACGCACTTCGTTATGATAGCCGCCATCGAGAAGTTGAGTTCCAATCTGGTAATCAAGTTTTGGCCTGGAAACCCGTTCGTCGCACATTACTACCCGATATAATTTGTGGGCTTGTGACCACACATGCAGCCCTGCAGCATTGTGTATAGTGCAGGCTATGCGGGTGATCGTGTTTTAAGTTTTATATAATTTTTAAAAATGGCCTGTTGCAGATAACAGAATTCTGGTCCCTGAGCTGGATTATTCAGACAGGCGGACATTACTTGGACGTGAAATGGAAGCGCATCTTCAACTAATTAACAAGAATCCCTAATTAACTTATCACTTAATTACTTGGTGGCACGTGTTGCAATTTACGAATTGTATACGGTGACTATGCAACACGTATCAACTTGAATTTCGAGGATGACACCAGTTTCGAGATAATATTTCCAATTGTGGGACGAAGTGCATGGACCTTTCAATTACTCTTTTGCTTCAACGCATAAAAGAGAGTTTTGTTAAATTAAGTGGAACAACTGTGGATATTTACGGCGAATTTAATGGGGCATATCTCCAAATTGGTGCCATTCTGGAATTGAATGTCAATTGAATACTCGTTACAAGCTCGCCTGTTATGTTTCGTAAGTTTAAATATGTGCCGTGAAGTTATTATTAAGGAAGTTATTCAGAGATCTTTATAATTTAGTTGAAGATGTGCTTCTATTTTATTCTAAATAATCCGATTATTCTTCTGAATAATCCAGCTCAAGGAGTAGAATTACGTTATCTGCGACAGGCGATTTCTAAAAAGTCCGTAAAACTTCAAAACTGATCAACACGTATAGCGTGCAGTACACAAAATACAGGGCTGCATGTGTGGTCACAAGCCCGGTTTACGTTGAATTGCTTTTATGTGCATAACGCTCACATAGCGCGGTTGCGTTGTGCTTTCACCTACGTATCGCCTTGGTGTGATCCCCTCGGTCTCTCAGATGACGTCAGAAGACTCAAGCGACTCAAGCAAAGGGTTCATCCTATCGTCACTTTGAGCTGTTCTGTTCGGAAAAACGTGAGCAGAGCATGAAAATAGTCGCGGACATTCGAAGTATTTTTGTCTCTTTGTTGGAAAAGTGTGTTCTGGTTGGAACTTGTTTAAACGTTTTTTTGAGATTAAAAATGAAATATTCTCCTCTAAAAAATGATTTCCTCTCGAAGTAAGGGTATGTTTTCTTCGGTGTGATGATAAGAGCGTGTATGTTTTCAAACCACTTGTCTTTTTTGTCGTCATCACATGTTACGATAAATTACGTACTTACAATTTCCGAACTACCCTTGAATGCATGCTTACTGAGGGTATCGATGTTTTTTTTTTTTCGTACACTAAAACTGTTTTTTTTTCTGTCGCACGTACATACACCGCAATATTTATCAAAATAATGCACGTAATTTTTGAGCACTGATGATAAACCATCCCTAGCTGTCGATCAAGATTAAACTCTGTGGGTTTACTTCAGAAACCCACGATTTGATTATTACAGACGCCGTACTGGGATATTCTGGACTAGTTTTGATCTCTAGGTGTTCTTTAATGTGCACCCTGAATCAAGCTGCAAGAGCGTTTTGATTTTGCATTTTGCCCTTAGAGAAATGCGGCGGTCGCTGTAGCGATCAAAATTCCCACCTGTAATTCATCAGCGCAACGCCACGGCCACTTAGCCCTATCTCGGCAAGTAATTATCCCGCTCGATTTAGGCTAGCACAGTAGCTAGCACAGGAACTAGCACAGGAGCTAGCACACGAGCTAGCGCAAGTAGCTAGCACAGGAGCACACCAGCCGAAATAAGAGCACGTAAATCTCCTATGCCATGAAGAAACAAAAGTGGCAGTCACGAGGATAACTTTTATGTTCCAACTCGACTTCTCTAATTTAATTTGAAAGAAAAGCCTTTGGGGAGAACACTTTCATGATTTCCCTTCGAGTGTAACCGCAAATTTTTTTTAATACATTCGATAATGAGCACCGCTAAAGCGCGAACTTTGTCCAATGACATTAGCTTACTGAGGATACCCTTTGTATTTTTGTAATAAGGGCTTCTTCCCCTTTCAAAGGCTAAATTACAGCCAAGGGCTGTAATATCAAATGATGTGCCACTTTAGAGTCATTCTATTCGGCAAGAGCAAGAACATTACCTGGGACAATGTGCGTGGAAGAGGCCGAGTGGTACACCTGATTGAAAAGAACACTTTGTGCGACGCAAGCAAAAAAAGAATGTTAACTTTGTTCAGCACGTGCCTTAAGGGAAGAACAAAGTACATAACAGAATTCACCATACCAGCTAATTTTCTGAACAAAGAAACTCAGACTTCTTAATTTTAAGCCTTTCAAAACTTGCGTCAGGCAGTTAGCTTGGTTTCGCATTTCAGGCGAAAAGAAATGCTTGTTGCTGGCATTACTGCTGTTTATCGCAATATTAGGAGCCTGATTTACGTTTTTGATCAATGTATTCTTCGCACACAGTATCTATCGGGAATTATAAAAGATGGTGTAACAGCACACTGGGTGGGGGCAGCATATATACTCAAGATCACCGCTACCCGAGTTAAAAAGGACATTCACTAGAATATGTTAATTGCAATGAATGAACTCAGAATATAGATTGTTCAATAGGAGTCTAATACTTACAGCCTGTCTGCAGCGGGGAACTTTCTCACTATAGAAAACGGTAGATTTCTGAAACTGCCTTTTCAATGCAGCGTCGGCGTTAATTCCCTAAGTGCTACCCAGGGTATGAAAGTGGATGAGCGGTATTAAAGTGCGTTTCAGAAAATGCGGCAATAACGAGGTCATATGATGTTGCTAGCGGTCGACATAAGCAGGGCAAGCTGATATCTCAATAAGAACTGCGTCAAATCCATAGCCGCATTTACATGGATCGTAAATCACATCGTATTAGTTTATCGCATCGCATATACTCATACACCACCATTTACACGGATGCGCGTTTTCCGTTACCGCATAATAATGCCACCTAGTGTCACATTTGAAATCCAGCGCTCGCACTTTCGATAAACAAGCTTTTCCGGCACTGTGAAATGCGCTCAACTAACCGAACGCAGGGTGTCAGCTACATTTCGTCAGGTTCCATTCATTTATCCTCGCGGACAAATTTTTGTGATCTTTATTTTGCGGAAGCGTACCCTATTCTATGCCAATATGAACATTTCTCAGTGTCCGCCACTGTTGCCATGTCAAGTGGTAGCCTAGTGCGGCTCATCAGTCAAGGCTACCATGTCAATTGGTAGCCTAATCTTCACAGAGTGAAATGGTTGTCATTTGTTTGGTTGCATATTATTTTGTTCGCGCCAGTAGAATGCGTGGGGGAGTGCTGTTCGCGTGTTTGTGCGGTTTTAGCGTTTTTTTTTTGGGGGGGGGCACCATAGTTTGCTTCCTTGAGCAAGACACATACAGGATCTTAAGAAAGCTCAATTACAACCTCCAGACTTCGGTAATGATCATAGACTTACAAACGTCTTCTACTCCCTTGAAAACATCGCTAATTAACTGTGCCGTCAAGCCGACTCCATCCTACTTTCTTGTGCTATGCCCATGAAAGCTTGCTCCATCCTGCTTTATTGGCCCGTACGCATAAACGTTTCAAAAAGTTAATTGTAACATTTCAGAGTTTAGAAGGGAACATTGCTCACAGAACAGGCACGTTCTTTGATGAGAAATATTACATTGCAGAAAGCTAGGGACCGTAGCCTTGTATGTAATCCGCATTATTAAGAACGCACATACTGTTTGGATCATTTCAGTGGACACGCGAAGGTCTCCTAGCCTGGTTTGTTCATGTGGTAGCAGTAATTCATCCTCCGGCGTATTGTACCTTCGTCTTTGCTGTGTGGGAACCTTCGCTTTTATTTTTTATACCTAGTGATTGCAAACCATTTCGGAAGAAGGCACTTGTAATGCTCCGTTTCTGTTGCCTCTTTCACGCACTCCAACTTACAATATTTCTGTCAACGGCTATCACCACCAGCAATCCAGCGTTCGTATGCATCACCAGCCGCTCCATGGCGAGAAACTGCAGGTTCCCTGTTGTTAACAACCATCCTCATGAAGTCCATTGTGCTCACACTCAGTAGCTCCTGCAGATACGCAAAACAAAAGATGAGAAACGGTGATCCAAGTGAGAAATCACGTTTTTCCAGTATTATTGCCTGATGTCAGCCTTCTGCTTTAATTATCTCGAATCAATTTCGACGAACAATTGGTGTCGTTTAAAGCGACCGGAATTGAAGGAGCTCTTTCGAGGCTATTTCTTCTTGTGAGCTAAGTTGCACTGCTCCTGAAATACATTCTTGGGGCTCGCTTCTGCGCGAAATTGAAAAAGATCAATGGGCCGTTTTTGTTTTTCCCGTAGATATGGAAGAATCTAGCCGGACAAAATCAAAAATTGCAAGAGCATGCAACATTCCAATGACGGCTGATACTCTGAACTTGAATGGACACCAAAAGCCTCGCTGCTATAACAGGTGTTTCGAAACGAGGTCTTCTTTAGAGGCTTCAGGACGAATAGGGTGTTCTTAACAGTCAGGATATCTCGGGGCTTCTATCCCATAAAAATGGCGATTTGAAGCCTTCTGTTGCACGTAGAAGAGAAAAGGCGTCATAATTAAGCTTGGAATGAAGAGCATGCACCAGTTTAGTGTAGAGCTTTCTACGGAGCAGTAGTAATGCGTAATTAAATATAAAACACCAAAGTTAAACACAGATGCTTTCCTTCGAACGTTCAAAACAGAAACCGGGAGTGTGGCTTTATTCAACTAAAATTAAGGACCGATTCCAGAGATAGCCCAGTCTAAAAATGTGAGTGAAGTGCAAAGGTAGTGCCGTCTAAACGAGCCACATGGTGCTCTAATGTGCCCCCTCAAAAGACCTTGTCGTTCTCTGATGTCAACCGCTGTCGTCTCTCGTCCACTTTCCCTCACCTCCACCACTTTAAGGGGCACAAATAAAAAAACTACTTTTTTTAGTACATCGAACAACTTATTGAAACACCAGCTTTCAGATAAGGTCTCGCCGTTTCTATATATAAGAGTACGTGGCTAGCGAACATTAGCAGCAGCAAAACCTTCATCACTAACTCAGCTCACTTGCCAAAATGGTTCTGAATTACCTTATATTTATTAAGTTTAGGCAGGTGTAAGAGCGGAATAGAAGCAGAGCAGCAGTGAAGTCACGCCTGCTTAGCAGGAATTCTAAGACTAACGCCAATTTTGAGATATTAGGCTTAGAATGTGCTACAAATACATGGGCCTTACAAATAAGTTTCCCAAAGGCATGTGTCTGACAATACGGGACGATATTAGCTGGAACGCTGACACGTTTATTTAGAAGACTTGGTGGACGGTTAAGTAGTGCAATTTGATTCCTGATAAGCCGCAAACTCCTCACTACTCCTCAGATTCAATTTTTAACTACGTGTACCGTAATGTAGGTAATTCTAAAACAACTAGCAAACTTAAACAACTATTAAAATCATCGTTGAAGCGTTTCTCGCCGGTAATGTGTGCCTAGCCACATAGCCTATGCGCAATAACGACACAAGCCTGGATAAGACGGTTTATTATTGTTCCGCGTAAGATAGAAGATGACGTAAATGCGTAAACAAAGTTTAGTTACGACTTCATTGTCATAGCTGTCATCAGACCACATCCTCAATCTCAGTTTGACCCTCACTCAATGGCCACACGAAACAAAACTTCGTCCACTAACCAGCACTGGGTACCCGGCACACATAAGCGACAACACTGCGGACTAAAATTCAATACTTTTCTACAAAGTGTTCGCTAAAATCTACGAAAAGGTATGAAATTCTTTACACCGATTCGTAACGTGTTTTTTTTTCTTTCTCGCACTCCACGTCGTGCTGTATACAGTTGCCTAGGCGAAACAAGTGTCTTTTTCCTAGCATTGCCACCCGGCTGACGAATGATGTGGACTCGCGTTTTCATTCACGTTCGTAAACAAAGTACCGCGACATAATTAGCCACGATCACGCCTCGTAAAAGTTTGGCGCGGCACGGAGACGTGACTCCGTAGCTCGCAACGCCACGATTTCGGTAAGCTGGCTCCCTCGGCAATTAATGGAAGCCCTCACTGTGCGGTGCTTTCACAGTCGCTGCGTGTTCGTTTTTATCTGTTCCGCCTCACGTTTGCGCGCGTGCTCAAAGTATTGCTGCTGGGGTAATTACCGCCAGAACCGGGAACAGAGGACATTTGTTCTAAGGGCGTTGAGCAAACGCAGATATATGTGCGAAGAGGCGATCCAGCTCACACGTGAAGGGATCATTTTCGCGGCTGCCTGTACGCTAATTCCTGTGCATAAGCTTTCCTCTCTGGATGCTTCGTGGCCCGCACTGGAGCTAAAGAAAATAAGACCGATACAGCGGGCGCGAGAATCAACGCAGTTCGCCAGCTGAAATAATAAGTTCGGCAATAATTGTTGGGCGAGCAGCAATTTTTAACTTCCTGCGTCTGTCTCTTTCTTGACAGTCATGAAACAACCACTGAACTATTTGCCTTTGACGAAGATAGGTCCTCCTATCGAAACGTTGGCCAGCCTGTCTGAGGCACTTCATCCCTGTTTACAAACTTTATACCACAGTGTGCTATTCCATCTGTCAGCCCCTTTCTTGTTTTTGCACTGAACTATTTGTGTTGTGTGAAAAGCCGGAAATCGGTATTTCTGTTCTTCTCTCTCTCTTTCTCTCTCTCTCTCACTTATAGCCGTGACCCTGCGTTTTCCAAAGTGCGAGTTTAATGAGTGCGGACTTTGCCAGGAGCGAAGATGAGATTAATAATTAGTCATCGGATGCCCGGGAAATGTACCGTTTATTCAGAAAAACAAATAATAGTATCTCATTGAAACTGCAAAAAAAAAAATAATAATAAAGGGCTCTTTATTTGATCTTTCTTTCCTGAATGCAGGTGGTGCCATACTAAATGCGGTTTTAGGTTCCAGCCCATCTAAATAGGGGACCGTGTTTTGTCGCATTCTTTCTTGTTTTCTTTTGGCAAAATTAATTCATGGTGCAGATTATACATGCCACGACGTCTGCTGGACATTTCATTCAATAAACAGCTGCTGCGTTCACCTTAAGAAATTTGCTTCGCAATATTTCAAACGTTAGCCACCGCCATTAAATACGGCTATTTAATCTATTCGTATTCCATTCATCTGGGCAGCGAAGTTAATTTTTTGGCTAAATCGGTATTACCTTTTTTTGATAGAATTTCTACTGCTGCTGTCTATTACCTGTGTGCGGAATTATTGTGAAGTCGATGGTTGAATGGGCTAGCCAATATCTATGAAAATTACACAGCTAATTCTACACAGAAAAAGCTAGAAAGCGCCGATAACGAAAGTCAGTAACGCAAGGAAACAGTGTATTTCATGGTGTTCATCGCCGCCTTAAGAGGAAGCTTGAGCTCGGGTGCTCCTATCTAAATACATGTAAAAGGAGAATTCGTTTTTCTCGGCAACCACTGCACCAAATTTGGCGAGGTTTGTTGCATTTAAAAGAAAAGATTAAGTTCTAGTGACTGTTGGTTTCGAATTTTTAGTTAAGTCGTCAATTTCTTTTGTTAAAAATGGGCAAAAATCGGAAATTTTTAAAAAACGAGACTATCAAGTTTACAACTCAGTAACTCAGCAAAAAAAAGATGATAATACCATTCTGTGACTTGCATCTAATAGTACCTCTAAAGCAGACAAAATTGGCATGTCACACATGAATATAAAGAAAATTAGCAATATGGAATTACGGCTTTTGCAGGACCCTTGTAACCAACGTAACGAATTCACGTAAGATGTAAAGTCACAATCGAATTTTTCCGGTTTGAATGATCTAATGCAAGCCATTTACAGAACCGCGATATCTGTTCTTGAGGCAGAGCTATGAATGTGTAAACTTCGTGCTTCATACTGTTCATACTGTCGAATACGTGAAAATCGTTTTAACAAAATTCAAGCCCTAAATCGAAATTCCGCTTTAAACAGTCACTAGAATTTAGCTTTCTCTTTCAAATGCAACAAATTTCATTAAAATCGGTCCAGGCGTTGTCTCAGAAAAGCGTTTTTTGCGTTTTACATGTATTTGAATAGGCCACGTCGGAGTTGGGCCCGAGCTAAAGCTTGCTCTTAAGGTATACCGCCAAATTGAAAACGCGATTTTTTTTTCAATAGAGCTCATGTTTTTTTACCTAATCGGATGAACGATTAATTGGACAACATTTCTAGCAATAATTAGGTTCCTGGACTGTCCTTTTGAACAGATATAGTGACACTTTCAACTCACCCAGTGCCTGTTATACCTAAACAGAACGTGCCGGTTTCGTGTGTAACATAGAAGTGCTGGAATTGTGTGAAATTTGATGCTTTTTTTACACTGCAATACTAATCGTAAAGAAGTAGCATGTGTTCCAAAGCACTTTCAGCTAATTTTGTGGCAGTGATAAATCTGTATCATCACGTGGAGGACGCATTGCACTTGAACCATGTTATTTGCACTCTAGAGTTCTTTTTTTTGTTTTTGTTTTTGTCCTTTAACTATAAGGAACATTCGATGTATCTTTAGATCGTAGCTTTGTAGTTTATGCGTCTACCTACAACACGATAAACATCAAAGTGCAAAGAGATACGAAAGTTTGTCGGCGATCAACGAAATTCAAAGTGCGTGAAGGACCCAGTGACAGTAGTGCTTCGGCTAGTGCGTTGGAAATTGCCGATTAATATGGATGCGGGCTGCAGTATTCTTGAGTGAAGCTATAAACTGAAAGAAATAAATCTTATATCTTGGCACTTTGTCAAACGTTTTGCGCCTAATGAGTGCATCAATAGTACGAATCCACAACGCGCAGCCGAAGACACATATGTGAGTTTTTCGACTCTCAAGTTTGTTGTATCTGACACTATCTATCATCTCAGCAGTGTCAACAGAGGCACATTTGATGTGCTGAAACCAGTTGGAATAAAGAGTCGCCTTTACGCAATAAAAGCGTGTTTTTATAGTTCACCGGCGTTTAATGTGAAGGTCTCTTTTTCACTACTAGCGCTGCAAAACAAACTAGAAATAGGTATATGACGAGCCTCAGAGGGAAAATAAGGCAAACACCAGAAAAAGGAGGAGACAGTCTACGAAGTTGGTGAAGTGAGAGCCTCGTGAATGTTTTTATTTTGTGATGGTTGCAAGTGTTTCAAATATAGTTTCTTGGTTTTGTAAAAACGTACTTTCTCGCGCTTCTTTCATAGGCCAGCGAGCGTAACAATATTTCTAGTAGAGATTTTTCATCGATAATTCCTACACTTCTTTCCTGCAATAAACATTTCCTTCGGTATACATGGGAACCAGTCAGCTGGCGGCCGGATCGAAAAACACGGAAACTTCCTCGCAGCAGCGGGCAAAAAGAGCTCATTCATGGCGCAGCACTCAGGCAAAATGTTGTTACAGGTTAGTTATTACTTGACCAAGCGTTACCATGATAACGATGTGTGCTTCTTAGCGGTGTCTTGGCCATTCGGTTTAATGAAGCATGCTGACGTGTTTGTAGTTTGTTTAGGGTCTCGTATTTCCTAGCGGGGGCATGGAATCTAATCCTGGACATGTGACAAAGGCCCTGGAAGACAAGTTGGATTCAGTACTTACAAACATTCAGTGCCTTGAAAGTAGTAAGACAAGCCTTCGTTATTCAAGCACCAAGATACTGTAGCTTCCTGTTTCAGTTACAAACCACCTTTACTCTCTTGCTGATGGAGTTGTCGAACTCAAGCCCCGGGTTGAGCCAATGACCGTGCTCTAGCGTCCGAACAGCTTCGATGTGAACTTTTCGCAAATCGAAAGTAAAACCGATGATTGTAGTTTAAAGTGCAGCTGACAAGGACTTCACCGGCAGCCTCTAGCAACGAATTAATTTAAAAATTACATACCCATGTTGACGATTTGGAAAGTCGCACTTGACGATCAAATGTTTTATTTTATGGCCTTAACAGACTAGGATGGAAATGAAAGCTGGGAATCTCCATGTATTGTAACAGAAGTTTTCAAACAGATTGCTTCGAATGAAAGCTGTTTCAGCATCAAGAGCACATCAATTGGAGTATCTTTTTCAGAAAAAGAAGCGACCAACCGTTGTCAAATTTATAATCATAAATAGGTTAAAATTGTTTTAAGGTATGGCTACAGACTATGAAACACAACTTGCAGCTCCGACCATGACTACCCGCTGGCTCTTTGTGATAGACGACACAATTTATGGCAATGCAGAAAAGCGCCAAGACAGTGGTCGCAAAAGACTTAGACTTAACAAACTGGTGAATAACAATAACATGCACACGAGGGAGACTGAATCCAGCCACGAAGTGTGCGTACCGCAGGCTGCTGCAAATAAACATTTATCAATGTCCCAAAGTCCGCAGTCCCCTTGCTTTCGAGAACATGTGCACAGAAATCACACCGCTCTACATTTTTGTACGTAAATATCGGATGCGGGATAGCAAACAGCATTGCTCCTTCGTCACATAGCCACTCAAGTTCGGTGTGCCTAGAAGCTCTCACCGAAACATGGCTGGGCGATGCCTCTCCTCATACTGGTACACTTACCAGTTATCAGAATGCAACTTCTGTCACTGAAATGACAGCCACAGATGTGGTAGTGCCGAATTGCATTAACAAGGAATACCTTGCTTTGTAAAACGCTATCGCCATATTCCCTGAGAGCATTATCATCCCTCTTCAGTGTGGCACAAACAGCGAAAACACCGTAATCGCCGCAGCTTTTTCACTGTCCGCCAAACAACTCAGCTTCTCAAGTGAATGTCACCGAGTCATTAGCGAACCTGTAACCTGTTCGTTACGGGTACAGGTCAAAATGTCAAGATGAGTGCAGTGGATTTTTATGCTTGTTATATCGGAAGTAAGCACCGTACTCTGTGTTCACAATTCTGCTGGATTCTTGCCTCTGTCTAATCGACGTTGTATTCGGCCATTAGGCAAAGAAAAGGAAAACAGCAACGAATACATCCACCACCAACACTCGCTCAGTAAGCACAATAAATGCAACACGGTTTCAATGAAGATCAATACCGAGCTGTTTCAAGCAAAGGTTCAAGAGATGGTTATCTTCAGTGAAGCCTACAGTTCAGTTAGACATTACCGAGACCGAAAACATACGGGTCAGTTTTTCTGACACTTTTTGGTAGTTGAAGTAATAACTCGGAGCTTCAAACGGCAAGTGACGGACATTCTGGTTTTGCATGTACATCGTTTAATTGTCCCGTCCACTGATGATGAAAACGTCGCCTTTATATTTAGCCGTTGAGGTCCCCAATTCGGAGCTAATGCTAATGTTGCTGCTGAACAACTGTATATATAGCACACCATGCTGCGTAGACTGGTCCCAGAAGCACGGCCAGTAAATGGGCTCAAGCTCAATTACTTTATTTGTCTCATCGTGCCACTGATTTACAAGTGAGTTATAGTTATTTTGAACTAATTCCCCTGCAACAGCATTTAAAAGCTCGAAGCAGCGTTTTCTCCGCCCGCCCCATTACGTGAACCGTAGTATTCGTGCCATAATCTTCTTTATCTATGCCGCAGTTAAAACTTATAGGACAAGCACTACATGTGATAGGATACAATATTGGCTGCTGTAGGTTATGAAAAAAAAATGTCCAGTTTTCCATGTTCTGAATCCCGCATCGCACCGTGTCGAACGTATGGTGATCTCAGTACTGGACTTTTTCGGCCAGTGCATGTGGCTTTACAGCGAAAAGACGTCCGCTCGCTATAAAACGTTTACTACAGACGTCGCATTTAACCAAGCCGCTGTGCTGTTCATGTTTTCAACATTTGGAAAGTCACGCGAATCTGTGTGCTCGCATTGTGAGCAAAATTTTTTTTTTTTGGCAAATGTAGATGCGCCATCGAGCAAACTGACTTCCTGTAAAAAAATAATTTGCAAAGAAGCATGAAATAAGTAGGGAGACGAACGAAACCTAAATTTTCCGTGGCTTCACAATGCAACATAACAATACGAAAATACAAATATGTAACCTTTTGTTGAACATTTGGGTATGCACCATCTTTAATGCTATTTGGTCATTCGCTTCATGCTATAAATCTGCTTTTCTGCCGAAGTTTGTTCTGCGTCACGAAAACCCTCATCACAAAAACCCATTGCTTTCCTTGAAAACCGATAGTGGCCGGCGACGAGAACAATGAACTTTTTGTGACTTCGTGTAGCACAAAAACAAAAATGCCTGTCCCCGTCGGGTCAGGTGCGCATTTGTCTTGGACCGAAAAGTTCAATCTTTTACAGCTCAAAAACGAAGATAAAAACGACATCTTTGTAATATAAATGACAAAGGGATTACAGAGTTACACGGTCAGTGCGAAGATTTCAGGAGATTCCGCCTCGGAAGTTTACAGAAATGCTGACGCACAGTCAATCATAAGCTTTCTTTTGCGGATGCCTTTCTTTTATGAAAACTGCGCTGGATGCAAGATAATCTCGTACAAATGCACGAAAAGAAAAAGGAAGGGGACGTACGCCGTTCGAAGGCTTTGGGTTTGAGAACGCTACATGCTGTATATTTATCTCGCACTAACTTAGTTCTGGACTGCTACTAGCGGTTGTACCAAAAATAAACAGGGCTATCATTTCTTAACATTCCTGTCATTTCTCAGAATTTTAGTTTTCATTCTGGAGTTTCAATGCAGAGAAAGAAACCTTGTTAATCACACTTGAATGTACTATGTTCATAAACCTTCTCGGAATAACCTTTAAATGACGTCGTATAGAAGATTCGCTGATCTCTCCTGCACCGCACCAGTCTATACTTTCACTGCAGCCTGATACTTTTCGTTGCGTACAAACGCGAAGTAATTCTTCGTGCATATTTCCCTTCGAAATCGTGTATAATAAATGCAGGTTGAAGGCCTTAATTAAAGAAATATGTTTTCCCTCTATTGGTCCACAACGTCTCTACGTTGGTATACCGACTGAAATTGATTATGGTTACGGTGCCGAGAAAATATATTTGAAATCAACTGAAATAATATGTTCGGAGCATTGACCAAGAGCGCCCAACGTCGTAGGCTAATAAAACCTGCCGACTAAAGCAAGTCTGCCTTCCTGATACTTCCGAAATATCTAGAACCTTCCATCACTGACATTTGTCCACCTCACTGGAAGAAGTCGCTAGGGCTACAGCAATCACACAGAGATAACCGAAGAGGGTTAAGCCAAAGGAAATTCGGAAGGAGATTCCTCGGCTCTGAGAGAAGACACTGACAATCCCATTTGGGGCTTGCACGTCAATCGTAGAGCCCTCTGCCCTACATTGAGGGTGCACTGACCTGAAAGACCCAGCTATCTCAGTACTGAAAATGCTACACGAACATGGCAAATTACTTCTGCGGAAGACCGTAAAGGTGAGGAAGGTTCATGAAAGGGTTGATTGCTGTACACATCACTGCAGCCCGAAGCTACATGTTGCCAAGTATAATTGTTGCCGAGAATATCATGTTGCCGAGAACATCACGTTCCCTAGAACATTCTGGTGCGTGCATGCTCAGAATGATTTGGACATGCGCGGTAAGGAGTGATCAGTAAATTACCTAAAAGACCATTTAAAAGCTATTCCGCGAACGCTTCTGCATTAGGTATACTTCAAACATGTAGATTTGGACTTATTGTGTCGTCACATAGTCACGTGGGGACCATTTTTGTTTTCATATCTTGCTATCAATAGCGGGTTCTTGTCACAAATTTACCCCTTCTTGGCGTCTTTTCCTTCCTCGTGTTCCTTCTATTATTACTAGTTTTATTAGCTACATCATTGTTAGAGGTTCCTTGCCCATGTAGTAGACAGCCTTAGACGTCAGCATTTTTGCTTAAACGCTGTAAATGTCCCCACGTCTCTAAATGCACCGACATAATTAGGTGTTTCTGTGGTACCACCAATAAATCAATAATATTGCAAACGTCACGCAGGTGACGCCAGCGATTGCATATTGCAACGCCAATTTTCGCTAAAAATTATGTGCGTTGCATTACACATCAGTGTGTTATCCCAATCCATTGAATGACACACTTCGTTCCATAGCTCTGCCAACTGATTTGTTTCTAGTAGTGAATGAGCAGGCGCATTCTACGCCCCACAACTAACAGTGCAAATGCAGTCTTCTACCTAGTTGATATTGAAAGGGAAGTGGTCTGCAAATATTGAACCGCAAGAGAAAAATGAATTAGTACACAACGGAAATGAGGTAAAAAAGGCAAACAGGGAGCTTGAAGAACCGAAAGAAAGAGGCACGACTAAAACATAAGTTCTTGGCACGCCCAAATCGATTTCGTTAGCGCCCGCAACAGATTGCGGAGGACTACGAAAATAGGCAATCCGTGCTACGTTTGTCATTCTCTGGGGAGCACAAAGCACTACAGCTGCTTTCGATCCAACACCTCATGGAGAAGACTACTGCAGGCATGTTGAAAACACTGGCAGCATGAACGATGAAGCACAGGATCATTTACATTTTTCCCGAATGAATGCGCAATCTGCGCGGTGCACCGACGCTCATTCGTCACGTCATAGTGAATACAAGTTTGCGCGAGGACACACAAAGAAGACCCGCACATTGTTGCAGACGCCTGGACCGAGCGTTCGCTCCCAACAGTGCTGATGAATAACACACACGCACAAAAATAACATTGTGCCAGAACAAAAGCACGTTCAATGGATGCTCTCAGTAGCAGTACGGGCACCCATGCGCTGAAACTAGGCCTGCCAACAGCAACACCATACCACAAAGCATAGCAAAGAGAAGGAGCAGATGCTACGATTACGCGTGACCAAGTTCACCGCTCATCCTCTGGCCCGTCTGGCTGCCAGCGCGATGGAATGCAAGGGCGTAAACACTCCTTGCAATAATCATGGCCGCATAAGCGCTAAAGCAAACGTTGGTATGTAGATGGAAGCTTGTCGTTCAAGATGTCGTGCCATTTTTGTGGCCTCTTGACCTGAGGCCATTAGCGTACTTTAGTTGTGCACTCAAACATACGTTGGGCTCTAGCGAAGGGATCGTTTATAGCACTTATCTACAGTCTGAAGTAAAACCGCGCGACTCTGAGTAGGCAGATGGTTCAATTTCCCCGGCAGAGATTGTCCATGCCTTTTTCTTTTCACCGCGTAAGATACATTGCAAAAGCAAGTCGCGTACACAAATGCACATACCGTGATGGAAAGGGCTGTGCTTTCCTTGGCGTCATCGTTCCTCGGCTTCATATGGCGTAATGGTAACTAATACGCCTGGCTTGTGAGTGAAACGTAATTTACACAGCAGTATTATTGCAAGTTTTCGTGCGAGAGGTATAAGAAGATATCATAACTAGTATTCTGAATAAGAATACAGCAAACTTGCGGAATAACACGCTTGTGAAAAGGCCATGGTCACTGCTATATTCAGTTTTCTTTCAGACACAGTCGCCACTCTGAAGTTTGTCACGGTGTCCTTACATACTCAATGATGCCGACTTCTCTAAACCTATTAGTTCCCGGCGATTATATTGAATGTCAAAACTCGACGTTCTACACCTGGAAGTCGTGTCACTACAGAGCATAGGCGGCTTTCAGCCGCTATTTCGATATCAGTAGTTTTGCAATGTTCTCACTCAAAATTCTACTGGACGATTGGTGTCTTAAGTATGCGCTGTTCAAGATAAAACGTTTTCGGCAGAGTTGATTTATTTCGCATAAGGCAAGCACTGCTATGATGTTATCAGGCTTTAGAACTTAAACGCCTCCTACTGCTTTAATGGACGTCGTAACTTACCATTGAGGTGAAACAGCGCGAAAAAGACGAGGACACAAGAAAACAAATACCACAGACAAGCGCTTGTCTGTGGTATTTGTTTCCTTGTGTCCTCGTCTTTTTCGCGCTGTTTCAGCTCAGTTCTAAGCATGAACCAACTAGCCCTCGTCAAGATCTTACTAACTTACCATCGCGTATTCCGCCACAGTGAATCACTGACGCGGATTGCCTGAGGTCGATGGCCAAAATCATTATAGCCTTGAGGTCAGTTGCTGTGCTTTGATATCAGTTGCTGTGCTTTCATATGTGAATGGTGCCTTGAACATCACTTGGTTCAAAGGGATTATATGTTGCTTCAGTATATAAATGTCATTTGGTTAGCTTCAGTGCTGACTGGGCGTAAAGAAGGGGCCTGTCATCGTATTGCTAGACAATCGGTAATATGGCCCGGGCCATCCTTCTTGGCGTTGTCGATGCTTTACTTGTATTCAGACTGCTTGACCAGGGGCCGGGCTATACTTGCGACCCCATTTCCTACACCGTATTCTTCAGTCACTTTGTTATGCGAGCAGACTGATTTATTTCATTGATTATCTAAGGTGGTTAAGTCACTCGGAGCTCGTGGCGCGAACAGTTGCTTAAGAACAACAACAACAAACACAAAAAACAGGAAACGTTGTCATCTAATGATGGTAAAATTTTGAAGCTGCATAATCACAAATGTATTCACCAATTTTGGCACATCCAGATGCCGCTATGAAGATACCAGTTCCTTAGCGCAACCTAACTTGGTAACGGAGCATTCGCTTCCGCGGCGTTACTTTGGACCCAGCTACGTGTACTTGCACATTCGCAAGGAATGCAGCAGTTCATGTTAACGACCGATCTCGTTGTCTTTCCCTCTCTATTTTTTTTTTTTGGCTCTCGATCCCTTCTCTCGGATGTGTGCATCAGTTATGTGGGTAAAGAAAAAGACAGAACATGGTTAGTAGCATATTATTTTCTCGCGGCTTTTTCCGCAGCCAACAAAGAGGACAACAGTTGTCCTCTTTCTCTAGCCCATGTTCTAGACGGCCATGCGATCGCCTCAAAATTATACGTATTTAAATGCAATCCGACAATCGCAAGCGCTCTTATTGAGTGGGCAAACTAATGCGTATGTAGGTACTGAAATCTGCTATACACTAGCAACCCAAAGTAGCGCCTGTTGGTGAAAATTTTGATAAACAGGCATGATACAGAGAATCTGGCATATGTATTCTACTTTACTTCATCCTACCCGCATATTTGTGTTTGTTTACTCGTACTATGATTCAAATGGGACTTGCTTTCGGCTCTTGTTCTTTACAGAAAAAAAATTGGTTCCCTTACTGCAGTCTCAGTATACTCGCAACTGATGTTTTTGGCCGTTTCTGGCAGCAGCGATAAAAGTGCAGATTCCATCAGTCACTCTGTATGATATCGCGATCTTGCTTTGCATTGAAATTCTTCATGATTGTAGATGACATCGCCTCCCGTCCCCCCTCCTTCTAATGAGTGGATGACAAGGAAGTGTACGTAATCTTGATCCTTTATTTTGGGCACTGCTATGTTGCGCTTCTGTACACCAGTCAAAGTGCTCATTTGGAAATGTTAATTTACGAAGCAATGTTAGTTTCACATGCTGGCATCTCTCCACATAAATCACATGTTGTTTCGACAACTTTGTGCAATATCTCTGCATGCAGCACCACTACAAGTTATTAGTGTTAATACAAAAAATTAGGTAGCTGCTTTCGTCAATTCACCTGTCACAAATCGAGTTAGGGCGGCCAGAACTACGTCATTGCTTCTTTTGGAACCTATATTCAGACGCATATATTTCTCCCGCTCAATCACTTGTGTCATAAGCTCTGGGAGTTCACATTTTTCGTCTCATGTATTTCATTCCTTGTTTATAGATGAGAATACAATTATTTAGAATCAGAGACTAGAACATGTGTGGGAAACAGTTGCGCGTCTTTATCAGTTAAAAGAAACAGTCGTGTTAATATGAATCATGCTCTCCATTGCAGAAGCAGCGCTTTTACAAAAACTCATGTAGAAGCATGCATTGGCATACTAAATCATAAGTACACTAATACGCACTCATGCTGATTTAAAAAGAAAGAACGTGAGTGGAGGTGAGTGACGGATAGTGTGAGTAGTCGTACGAACTGCAGTGAGCACTTGTGGGAGTTGGTGAAATGTGTACGTACGCGAGTGAGTGTTTGCGATTGTGAATCGACTCGACCACATGCCATACTGAATGCGAAGGCCAAAGGTGACTGTGAGGCGAAGCTCGCTCACACTGGTGGCCCATGTATAAGTGTACGCTTGAAAAATGTCACGGATGGAAAAGACACGTTACTTTCGTGAGTAGATAAACAGTTTTGAAGTATTCACATGGAAGCTGGTGTCTGTAAAGCTCGTTACTTGGTGGGCTCAGCCATATGCACACAACGAAAGCATGGGGATAATTTGCGTTCGGTCGCAAATGTTAGGCCGAAGAGGGTTAACACGGCGTGTATTCACTCAGTCACTCAACTTCGCTGCCACCAGTTCTAGCGGTGAATGTTACGACGCGCTGCCGCGTGCAAAAGCAGGGTCGCAAGGCAACGCGTAGCGGCTTTGTCTTCAGTTGCTTGTAAGGCACAGGTCGACTGCTCGCACTAAGAAATTTTTTTATGAATGGGAAACAATCGAAGCTTTAATATACAAAATGAGAATTGCTGTAAGGGGTGCTTGTTTTTAAACTACAGATTTTGCATCTGTCTCTCAAATAGGTTTTAATTTCAAAAACTTTTCTAACTTGAAAACGACCGGCTCATATACGCTAAAGTTATTTTACTTTCTTACGAGGAAGAACCAGCGATTACGTGGGCAACATATACAAAATTCTTCCTATTAGACCTTGCATGATGGCAGTCCTGTTTCTCATTGGTCCCTTTGCCTGTTATTATGTCATAATAAGCTTAATATAGTGTTTAAATCCTGCCGGTGATCTTCTGCACGCAATATCTACCAGTCTACCGTAAACGCCGCCAAGGTAAATTCATTTCCCTGAAGGACGTATTTCTTCAAGTGAAAATCTATACCGGCACCATCGAAATAAGAGACGAATCTAACCAGCAGTGAAAGTATCTCACGTGGTTGTGGTCACAATAGGCGAATTGGTTGTTAAATCCAGGCTTTCTCGCGGCCTGATTCTAAGCATTTACACGTAGTTTCATAATTAGCATGATTGCCGCGGTCGAGATGTCACCAGGCATCAGCACGCTGGAAAGCCAGACGTTTGAGTAGCGAATGCATCACGGCACGTTCTGTGCAGTTAGTGAAGCGTAAGTGTGACATATCACTCCTCGTACTTGAGTTAATTCATTCATACTTCTTAATCTTTAATGGGATATGAAAAAAAAGTAAAGTAAGACCGCGATAGGAAAAAGTCTGATCAGCCTTTCACTTTTTCCAGTCCTGGACTCACTGCACTTTTTATCGTGTACTATTACACAGCAGTTAAAAGAAATGTACATGCTTTATAACGGTGTTGCCTAAATGTCCCCCAAGAGACATTGAGGGGACATTTCTTGCTTGACCTACTTTTCTGGTCTCAAATGTGTTGACAAAGTCTCCGTATCTTCTGTGACGCGGTTCATGGCACCCTATGCTTATCCATCAGCAGCGACGAACATTGTTGCTTCGGACAGAACAGCAGGCTGGACCACGCCATCTGCGTTCTGCCTTTCTATGCCGCAGCCGTGGCTGTTCCGTACGCTCATTTCTGCAACTCCATATTTGGAATGTTACCTGCCGTCGAGGCTTAGCGAATATGGCGTTTCCTTGATAAGGCCGAGGTCGCGGGATGAAATCCCGGTCGTGGTGGCCTCATTTTGCTCACAGCGACACGCAAGAACACCTGTGTGCCATGCCTTGGGTGCACATTATATGCCCGGGTGGTCAAGACTATTTTGTAGTCCCCTACTACGACGTTCCTCAGCAACACATCGTGGTTTTGTTGCGCAATGTCCAATACTTTCAGTTCAGTTATTTTATTTGGCATGCCCAAGCGATGTTCTTGCAGTGAACCGTTGTCGTGACGTATGCGCCTTCATTTATACGATATTCCAAAAAGCGAGATGTCAGACGCGACGCGCATAAATTGCATCGATGAATCTCCCATGGGCGCATGTCCTTCGTGATGCAGAACGGGCAATGCGATCAACAAGGAGACGTTATTTGTGCCCTACTATACGTTATGAATTAGAACAGGTGGCCTAATATTTCGCTGCAGCACGTTATATTTCTCTGAAGTTTCCATGCATAAAGATGTGCGCAATTTCAGTGGTTCAACATGAAGCCTTCGGAGCAGCCCTTTATCATTAACGTGGACAGCTATTTGCCAATGGCAGATTTTCAAGGGTCTGGATATAGGCGTGAGTGAAACGAGCCTGCGTTTCTGAATGTTGTCGCTACTCTCGTCACATCCAAGGAGTTCTGAAAAAGCCAAGATTTTATTCGAGTAGAGTACGAATGCAGACTATGTGATGTTTTCTTTCTTTTTGTGTATCTTGATTGATGCATCTATCCAGAAGTGGGACCTATGTGGGCTTTTTTCCTAGGGCCATTCAAAAGCTACGTTTTACAATTTAGTCACCAGTGGTTTTGTTTCCTCACCTCACTGAACCTCATCACTTCAACAGTCGCCTTCTCAAATACTGCGCATTCATAAGCCTGCGAGGCAAAACCGCTATAACAGGTAAGGTTTAGGAAGCAAATTTGAACACTTGTAATGCAATGACTGCTGTAAGCCTGAATTTGTTTTTGTCTGCCACGCCTGCGTCCTCTTTTCTGAAACTCCTAAAGCGGCTACCGTCCTGAACTGGGAAGTAGGTGGTGCCAATTTCAGCAGCGGCTCTCCAAGACAAGCATTAGCTACAAATTTGATGCACTACAACCCCGACCACAATCACCGGCGCTGCGCACGTGCTATAGCGCTGTAAATAACGTCCGTAAAGAAAACGTCTGCTCCAGTTCACTGTCACGATAAGGACTTCTTGCCTGTGTACGCGTTCAGCTCTGCGAGCATACACCAAGAGCTGGCCGTCCGGGGACCCGCGCAGTGGCGAGCAGATCGCCGCCAAGTGCCAGAGGCAGGAAATGAGTCCTTTGGGCCATGAAAGAACCACGGCTGCCTCGCAAAGTCCAGACGAATGCGCGTCTGTCGCTACACTTATAATAAACTTCTCTTTCTTTCCCTCCATCCCGCGTCTCCCTCGGATGTTGGCAACCGCGCTGCGTTGGTTGGGCAAGATAAGCTCTGAAAAAATCTCCCGGCAAGTGTCGCCGGAGATGGCGATTTTGCGCTGCGAGGCGAAGTGCGAGTGTGCTGCGCGTCCGGTTGTGATGAGCGCGGAGGAACGGAGGGAGCTGCATTCTAGGGGACGTGCGCAAAATAAACGTGTAGCAGACCTTTCATATACCCTCATCTTGAGGATACGGTGTTCTGGCATTTCATGGCCTCAAGAGTTGTAGCAACGTGCTCTGTCTAGGAAAAGGGGGAGACCTTGGGCCCCGGATTTCCGGGTGCATGTTGGTGGTGTTGAAAATGCTGACGCCAGAAAACTGTATACTTTGTTAGGTGCTTTTGGTTCAGGCTTCTTAAGCCGAGCTTTTGTTTCACCCTATCGTTTGCATTTTAGTTCACTATTAGTGGTTAATGCGAACGATACCCTGTGAATTCACGAAAACGTACGTCGCTATTGTAAAGAAAAACAATTAACATGCGTACGATGGTTTTTTTCTCTGAACAAGAGCTGAGACAAAATGTTCCGGTGAATGTACGGAGACCCTTACTTGAGTAAATTTGCTACCGTTACTGAAAACAAAACGAAGGGTTACGTTTTTCTCGAAATATTACACTTAGAAGAAGTGAAAACGAACGTCGTTTTTTGTTTGGAGGTCCTGCCTTTACTCGCATTTTTAATTATTTTTTTTAATCTTCGCTCTGCAATGCCATGCTCATCCTATGTTTTCGGGTTTAAGTTATAAAAAAACGAAGCATAGTGTAGGGTTCTATTTGTCGCAACGCACAATCTGCAGGGAACAATTATATATAGCGTAGAAGTACTTCTGCTATATGGCCTACATAATGGGGTTGAACTTGGGAAATCGGGTTCCCCATCTTCGTGAATTCCGATCCCTGAAATGTGTTCCCTTTGACAGTTTTCGAAATGCTGCAGACCATCATTTCTTATCCAAAAGACGCTGAAAGCATTTCAAGGGTACCTTATTACCGTATTTATGTCGCTCCAACATTTATTTTTAAACCCTGATTCACGCAATTGTCACACCACACTAACTTTTCTTCTATAAGGCGCAAGAATGTAAAATCATAATAAGAAAACTTCATTTTAGGCGTTAATTCAAATAAAAGCAATGGGTAAAAATAATTCCGTCTTATGTAGTTTTGTGGACGTTCCCGCTTTTTAACTGTTTACTCTTAAAGGCTATGCCTGAAGGAACGTATCAAACAAGATCATTCGGCAATTCTGCACAAAGGGTGCCTAATTCTGCACAAAGGCTGAGGAAATTCTGCTGGTTTGACATAAAGATGCAATAAGGGAGCATCTAGAAGATGGAGGTGACGAGGAAAATGCTGCTAGTTCTGTGTAATTGTGAAGCGAGTTTCTGTTCTAATGCACACAATACGAAAAGTGACTGAGTGGTAGGATTTTCGCGATTGACTGCTATACCGTAAACCACAAACTGTAAGACTTCTGCGTGAATCTCAACGTTCTAATATGTGCATCGATCAATGTAAGATTAATAACGATTATATGGCATAATTCCAAGCTCCATGTTTCAATTGAAACGTAGGCGAGTGAGTTCTCACTTCCCGAAATATTTGGGCACATTTACACTTGGGGCTTAGCACTGAGGTCTAATGCCGGCATCCTTGCGTAATTAAGAACTTACTAAGTTAACCGTTGTTCATACATCGATTATGCATTTCGATTCCTCATGCAAATAATGTCCACCTGTTTGAGCAATACAGCTGAAGGATTAGAAATGTGCTATATGCTTAAGCTATTCGCCACGCGTGATTTTAAAATTGTAAAGGTTTAGATAAGGTTGCCGCTGAAACAAGCGATATATATATATATATATATATACATATAGTCATATCATAAGAATCCAACAAACACTGACACCAAGGACCACATAGGGGTAATTACTTGTGCTTAATGAATCAAATAAAGAAACGATAAATTAATGAAAATTAAAGTGAATGAAAAAACAACTTGCCGAGGGTGGGAACCGAACCCACAACCTTCGCATTTCGCGCGCGATGCTTTAGCAGTTGAGCTACGGCGGCGCCGTTTCCCCATCCACTTTCTTGGGTACTTATGTGTCCTAGTAGAACCCTGGGAGTGTTAGCCAGCGCCACCACTCACAGACCTTGGCGGCGGACTAACGTCTTTTTGCCGTAGGCGTCACGAGAATGTGATCTTTTTGGGTGAAGGCAACTAGTCAATAAACCCACATATGCTACCTGAAGGCATCAATGTTGCCGGATTCGAGACCCTCGTTATGTAATAAACGAGAAGAAAGGGGTTAAGCGAGGGGTCCAATTTTTATTAGTAATATCATATTGTAGACGCATAAATACCTAAGAAACTGGATGGGGAAACGGCGCCGCGGTAGCTCAATTGGTAGCGCATCGCACGCGAAATGCGAAGGTTGTGGGTTCGGTTCCCACCTGCGGCAAGTTGTTTTTTCATCCACTTTAATTTACATTAATTTAACGTTTCTTTATTTGACCCATTAAGCACAAGTAATTTCCCCTATGTTGTCCGTGGTGTCAGTGTTTGTTGGCTTCTTATGATATGACTCATAATAATCGGGCCCCTCGGTTAACCCACTTCTTCTCGTTTATCTTATATATATATATATCGTCATGTAAAGTCCAAATGCGAATACTGCAACTCCCTCCATTCCGTAAACTCACTCTCCCTCGCTTTACGCAGGCAGATACTTCAATCATACAGTGACGCTCCATGCCCCTATAACCTTACACAGTACAGCTCCCATTTATCGTAATCGGCATTGTCATTATTATCGTGAGTGCAGTGCGAAGGGCTCTCCCAGCTGTTTCTAATAAGCTCAAATTAGCCCTCAATTAGCATCTCTTAGCCCTTAGCTATCAGGGCTATGAAATGAGGCCATGTAGTTTTAGTAAATGCAGAGTGATGACTGAACGCTGATAGGCTCGCGTTTTATTATATTAAATAGGGGTAAAATCCTGCTTCTACAGCAATGATTAATAGGAAAATTACACATGTCTCATGCGTAGAAGCCACCATATGAAGCCGTCAACGTACGGTCGGAGTTAACAAAAATCTGGCCCCTTGGTTCTACCCGCCTTTCCCCTTGTTGTTCACGCATAGAAGGTGTGAAAGCTTGTCAAGCTGATATCTTACAAACACGACCACTCAAACCGTTTATGTGTTCTTTATTTTAGTTTCACGAACCTTGCGCACATTGATATAAGTGCGCTATCTTCGCAACAAGTAATATTACATAAGAAGAGTTCTGTTGTAAACAAAAATATAGATAGTTTACAAGGACAGCATTGCGTGGCACCATCCTTGCAAGGCTTTCATTTTTCGTGGAGCAAAGGTCAACCTGTTCTTTGAGAAAATCCTATCGCTCTGCCCCTTTCATCCAGTAATTAGCTCAACTAATTAGCATCGGGCCGCCGGCAGAAATCAGAAGCATCCTTTCACGGCAGGAGAGGCTCAGGGGCGACGTAAGCTGGGCTGACAGGCGTTCAGACGCCGGCCGCTTGAATGAGATTCCGCCGGGCACTTGTATAGAGGCCGACCGGAGGACGTGCGCGGTCTTGAATTACTCGCCAGACGCAGCTCTCACGCGGATAGCCGAAGAGGGGCCTCGCCCTTATCTTGAGCCCCTCCGAGTCCTCGCACCTGTCCGTTCTTAATGAATGCTTTCAGCATCTGGACATGAGGTTCGTAAATAAACACTAAAAATAAAGAAACCCCCCCTTCATTATGTAGGCGCGTCGGACGCTTGTAGTTCCAGCAAAACACTTCGTCTTCCCGTGCAGGCACTCAGTCGTAGCATTGCAGCAAGTATTGCGTCTGCGCGTGAACAAACCTATTCAGGGATGATAAAAAAATGCCATAAATTCAGTCGGTGTGCGCGTTAAAGTGAATAGTTGTAAAGACGACTTGAAATACGTTAAAAATCAATGCGCTATTTCTGGTTTGACGCGCGATACGCATTTAGCACATCCGTAATCCAAAAAAATTAAAAAGGCACAGATGCACTGTTTTACCTATAGTCGGCCAATTTAGTGCTGTATGGTTCAGTGCGATTTAAGCATTATCAAAATGATATAACTTCAAACAAACTTAACCGGTTTGGTGAGCTGCGCTGTCGTACTGTATGTTTTTGCCTTAGGAAAATCCGTGCTGCACGCCGCGAACTTTCATGCAACCTCGATCGTTCACGGGAGCGATAGACGGAGGTGCTAAATATTACGAATGAATGATTACAGAAAGAGTAGGAAATAGCTCGACGGGGGTATTTGTATGGCAGCAGTGTTGTATGCGAAGGTTAGGCAAGTTTTACCAGATTCACTGTTATTCTTTCTGAATCAGTGCTTTAAATACAGTGTAGGCGCCCTTCTAAAAGGCCACGTTTGGGGCTGAACAAGCGAACTCCCGCATAGATCGTGAAACCTATCGTGGAGGCGTTGGTCACGATAGTCAATAAAGTCACTCGGTCTCACTGAAAAAATATACCTTAACCTTGGGTTCCCTGGGGTTCTCTCAGACCCACTCGAACCAGACTGAAGAACTCGTAGGTAACTCGTATACTTAGAATAACCCGCTATCGTTAAGGTTTTTCGTAGATTCAGAATCCGATCTTTTAACAATATGAGACAAAAACCGTGGGTTGCGTCCGACAGCTGCAGTTGCCAACCAATTAGGTGCTACTTAGGTTTCTAGGTAGGTTCCTGTCTCGCCTCGTCTTTATAAAAGGAAAATAATGCGTGACTCATGGTTGAATCGAACTTCTGCCGTGGAGCACTGAAGCCTGGCGCTCTATACCCGCCAGGTAAATATTTCTTTTTTCGCTTGGCTACCTCCGCACACATACTTATCTCGTTCCAAAGGCGGCCATCTCTCAAACATTCGGCGCGTATGCCACATGCCACTTTCTCATCTCTTTATTATGTGGTTAAGTTCCCTGCCTTTCCTCTTCATCTCTCTCTCATCTTTTTCCCTCGTGCCAGCTTGCGATTTGAGGCGCCGTGTTAGACCGCACTATCTTTGAGACCGGCCCACTTTCCCCAGTACTTTCGTCGTAGCAGTATGCGCTACACGGTAACTCTGCTACGTTCTTCCAAATTCATAATTGCCCAAGTCAACCAAGTTGTTTCAAAATACACCACATACATAGTCATAGGCACGTAGGAAGGTATAACACGTAGTTGCTGATGACGTCACCACCGGTGTGTCTTTCGCCTGCGCTTGTCCACGGCCCGTGTAGAGAGAGAGAGAGAGAGAGAGAGAGAAAGGCGAAGAAAAGACAGGGAGGTGAACCAGAGGTCATCTGGAAGCCAACAATCATGTCGTCAGCTCGAGTCGAATGGCCGGCGTACATATCACGCCTTTGAAGCCATACGATTATCGTCGAGGTGGCCATCGCCGTGCTGCTGCCGTCACATACACGTAGGCTCGCGGCCTACAAACAAAGGTATACTCAAGTTGCACAAACACATCGGTTCCCTCGATAACGATTTGCGGCACCCCAAACAATGCTGTATGGTCAATTACCCGCAAAATGCTTCGCATAACATTGATTCCCACCGTGCTTGGAATCTGCACAATGTTTTAAGCTATCGTGTCCACTCCACTTCTGTGCAAGAAAGCTACAAGCAAATCCGATGTATGAGGACTACAGAGTCAGCCTCTTTACAGTGCCCCCTCACAACAGTTCACTTGACCGCTTCGTGTCTTCTACGGCATGTGAAAGTGTCGTCATTGTAGCAGTATTGCGATAAGCTGACTTCTGCTCAGCTTCAACCTTTCTTCAGATACCAAGGCTTTGGCGCAACTATTACTGCGCGAGTTACTTTCACAAGTGCATTGGGCGTGGTTTGTTAGCTGTTAAATAATTACGAGAAGTCGGATTTACCATCGTGTTCCAGTAAGTACATTCTAATATCAGTGTAGCAGACAAGGAGGCCGCTTACAGTCTTGCGCGCGATGCACAGCAACCCAAATCTAGGGAAGCTCGCCAGGATAGAAAAAAGAGACTTGACAAAAGTCCTGTTAAGCCACTTTAGTTCATTGTCGGCTCCGCTGCATCAACCTCGCGTGATTAAGGGAGTTAACAGAAGTGGTGCTGCACCCATATATCGCATCCGTACAGGGTCAACGCAAGTTAGCGCTTGGCGGTGGAAGACAGCACTCGGCCCATCAGCGTGGTGTGTGCACTTTCAAGCTGAATGCCAGATATTAATGGAGGAACTGAAACGCCAACAGGCACTACACTCACATGCAAGTGACATTTTGTCCCAGCGAGGGTACTGCATATTGAGGTAGGAGGTACTACGGTTCGTCCTGAAGTTCTTCCATGATACAGGGCTGCTATGTAGGGAAAACGTGGGGATGGCGGGAGATGGAAATTCAAGACGAGGAGCAAATCGAGAACAAGGTGAAAGCCGGAGCCAACGTTTCGACAAGTGTACTTGTCTTCTTCAAGACGACATATGCTTTACTAGGCGCGGTATATATAAGTACTAAAGGAGAGAGGGGGATAAGGCGGGTGGGTGAGGCAACGAGTGAGGGTACGTTAGCGCTGAGGGCTTAGCATTGAAAAGAAAGTGCTATTCAACGTTGTTGGAGGAATGTGAGGTAGCGTTCCGCGTCAGCCTGTTGACGAGTCAATGTTGGTGTCTTTTTTTGTGGAAGGAGCCAAGACGACAAAAGGAGCGGGTGGGGGGGGGGGGGGTAATTACGTGCTCCGTTGGAAGTCAGTGAACTGTCGTCTCTCTGAAAGAGAATAAAAGTAGCGACAGAAAGTGGTGCTCGTGGAAAAAAAAGAATGAATAAATATATATACATCAAAACAAAAAGGAATAGAAAGAGAAAAAAACTAAAATAAGGTAAACTAAAAATATAGTGGGCAGCAGATCAAAAATTCACTAAGAAAACTGCGTGCGACATAGGCTGCAGACACAACGAAGAAGACTGCTTTTGAGTGCCAGCGTTTTGAGTGGTGCTTCCGACCATCTGGCGCTTGTTAAACTGATTTCGCTCATATGCAGAATAGCGCTTAGATATAAAAACGAAGGGCTGTCGTAACTAAGCACCTCCCAATACATCATCATCATCATCAGCCTGGTTACGCCCACTGCAGGGCAAAGGCCTCAGGGGACCAATTGCAATGCATGCTCACTGACCTGGAGAGGCAAAGCAGAAGAGTGGGTCTAAAAATTAATATGTAGAAAACTAAAGTAATGCTTAACAGTCTCGGGATAGAACCCGGTCAGTGAGCATGCATTGCAATTGGTCCCCTGAGGCCTTTGCCCTGCAGTGGGCGTAACCAGGCTGATGATGATGATGATGTATTGGGAGGTGCTTAGTTACGACAGCCCTTCGTTTTTATATCTAAGCGCTATTCTGCATATGAGCGAAATCAGTTTAACAAGCGCCAGATGGTCGGAAGCACCACTCAGCAGAAATTAATCTTTAAAAAAAGAAAAAGTCTTAGTCTTTATCCCTTCTCACAGCACTCACTTTATTGATGGGCAAGAAAGCAGAACCAATGCATTTGATGCAAGTCAGGCGCATTGATGCATTTTGTGCCTCTCTCCATTATGGCATTCGTACTCTTGCTCTCAGCTTCACTGCACTTAAGAGGGTTCGTACAGTGGCGCAGTATAACGGCTAAAAACTACGCCTAGGTGTCGCTACGGTGCTCCGTCGATTAAGCTCTTATCAGACATGAGTACGGGCGTGTGATTTATTGATCTAGTTTACTTCCTTACTTTCCAGTGTATAGGATTGTCTTGGACATATGTCTTCAAGCTGTGGCCTGGGGCACAAACCTTATTTTTCCGTTTTTGCCTACCGGTTAGTAACAAGTGTGGTGTTAACGTAACTCTCAGGCTACTCGTGCAGGTTTGCAGAAGATACAGCAATATCGTTGGTGCTAATACTGGCTATTTTATTGTCCTAATTCACTTCAAGTACTCATCTCGCCAATTCTTACAATCAGCGCTGAACGTCCAGTTGTTGCTGAGGTACTATCAAGACAATTTTATCTTTTGAGGCAATGTTCCAATATGTTTATGCAAGGAATTCGGGCAGCTTTCGTTTACTGCATTATTATGTGTGGTTTTGTCTCCCATAGTCACGAATCTAAGTGAAACGTTTAAAGAGATCTTAAAATGCTTTTCTTACCCGAGCAGACTCAGCCGCACCACAGGAAATTCAACAGTATAATCAAAGGAATAAGCTTACACGACTCGCCGTGCCCTATTACCTGTGATAATTAAAATGGTGGAAAACCAGTAATATATTCTTATTATGCGAGAATATTATGCGCAAATGAACACTTGAACGCACATACCCTCTGTAGAGGAAAATTATCTCCATTGCCTCATGACAGGGATAAGTGATATTTTGTTGCAATGAAGCCAGGGATTTGTGGAAATCACAGTCACGTAGTTGAGTTGGTTTCTTAAGTACGCTTCGTGGTTCATTGCCTTAAATACTTCATATGGATACAAAGACGCAATAAAAGCCAATATGGAAACTCCGCTCCTACACTTGACACGCGACTGGAATGCATGCTGTGTGAAAGAAACACAAGAGGCATTACCGAGATTATCAACTGCCCTCCAAAAGCACTCGCATTATCTCTCCTGTCTCACCTCTTTCTGCATTTTCCTGTTGTAACGCCCTTCGTCGATTCCGCAATTGTTGCGAAAAGACAATTGCCTCAGATGGGGGGCTCGTGCTTCTCAAAATAAGTTGTTTATGCGAAGTGCAGAGCGCGCGTTTAGAGAACAAATATGGAAAGATTGGAAACCTCTGTTCGCTATAGTCTTATAGTAGTCCAGATTATTAATCACATGACTCACTCGCGACAGAGAATCTTTGCTTTAAAGGTAAGCGCTGACATAGAACTACAGAAAGAGGTAAACGCCGAAAGCGCACGGTGAGAGCACTGTCCCAGAAAAATGAAAGGAGAAAACAGTGCTCGAATAACTGTTTTTGACATTAAACCTGTTGGGCTGTAGTAGCATATTTTTGTGTGTCAGTGCAAGAGATGTTTGCAAGCAAATGTGTGAAATGTACAACTTTAGTGCGCACTACTAGATCAATGTATAGCGCCGCACTGCCTACACTACAGAATACGTGCACATTTTTGAACTCATAAGAAATATTGAAAATGAATGTCTATGCAGGTCAAATATTGAAACGATTTTTTTTTGTTCAGTGAGGACACAAGTATCAGCAGAAGACTAGCATTTAATAGGCACATCGTAAGCTAAAAAAATTACCGGATAGGCTTATTGGTGGAGCAACCGCCAGTGAGGTAGTGAAATATGTTGCGTGTGTTGCTGAGGATCGATAGGCAGTAGGGTACAGGTATGTTACAATCAAATATTCAACAAGGCTGATTCTTGGGCTAGTTGGTGCGGCTGACTCATAATGGCAAAGCTTTTAGCGCAATTAAACAAAGACAGGGACGTGACAGAGATAGCGCCTGTCCTTTGTCTCTGTCAAGTCCCTTTCTTGAATTGCGCTAAAGGCTTTGCCATTCTGGACAACTATTCAAGCGGCATTTATTCACACATTACGAATCTTGCGTGCTTAACTTACGAAACAGCTAGTGGGGCCTTCTCAAATGTGACCACTGCTACTCAGGTTGACAAACGTACTGCGAAACAGTGCTTTTTATTAAGTTTTGAGCGCCAAGCGAGAGGCTAAATTCAGATGCGATTTTGCCATGCGTGGCGTGAAAACAGCGCCATCTGTGAATGATACAGATACATGATCGAGTGATGACATCTTTCTTTTACCCATCTTTTACCAAAAGTAAGCCGCATGACACTTATTCAATCATTACAAATCTTACAGGCTTAACTAATGATACAGCTAGTTGAGGTCCCACAGTCTAATCATATGATCATGCTCGCTCGCTATTTGCAGGGGGCCCACCGTGGTCAAATGGGGTGGGCGCGAATGGACATCGCTGTGTCTTTAAGCTCGATTCTCTTCCCGTCGTTTCTGTACCCTATAAGTGTCAAACTCCGGGGAGCCGTAACCAAATAAGTGTCCGATTGATGCAACAAACTGAACACTGCTAAACCTTAAACTCCTCATGAGCATCTGTTTCAGTTTTGTAGAATATGCATACGACTGCTGAGCGAGCTCTCTCAAATGCGACCGCTCGCGCTGGGAGCGACAAACGTACTGCCGAGATATTTCTGTCTGAGCCCCTAACAAGAGGCTAAACTTAGTTCCGATTGCGCCGTGCCTACTGTGACAACGGCTCCATCTGTGCACGTGACAATTATATGTCTGAGTAATGGCTTCTGTTCTCTACGCAACGATATTACAGTAAGGCGCGTGGATAGTACGATTGCAAAGATATAAAAAAATACTGTGTTGCATCGTTGTATTAGGTGTCGTTTGATCAAGCGTGTCACTATGACAACGAATCGAAAAGACTACAAGGAGGCGAGTACGACTAGTCGAATAACGTTCCTGCTGAACCGATCTGTCTTCTTTTCTGTGAACTTTTCTATGTGTTGCGGTGTGCTTGAAGGTCTGTTCAACAGTACGTGAAAGGCGTTTAACGTCAAGAAGCAGAAATATTAGAGCGGAAGAAGTAGGACACCTACGCTGCGACATTACACAGAGTACGATTTTGAGGTGGAATAAGCATAGTTCACCTGTACTGCACGATACACACTTTCTTTCTGCTGCAGTTGCAATTGATCCAACTTCTCTATCAAATCTCTTTGCGAGGATACATAAAACAATATGAGTCATTTAACGAAAGAGTAAGCGAGTTAATGTGCGACATTCAGAATAAGTGAGTGAGTGAGTGAGTGAGTGAGTGAGTGAGTGAGTGAGTGAGTGAGTGAGTGAGTGAGTGAGTGAGTGAGTGAGTGAGTGAGTGAGTGAGTGAGTGAGTGAGCGAGTGAGTGAGTGAGTGAGTGAGTGAGTGAGTGAGTGAGTGTGTGAGTGAGTGAGTGAGTGAGTGAGTGAGTGAGTGAGTGAGTGAGTGAGTGAGTGAGTGAGCGAGCGATTAAGTGCGTGCGGGAATCAGGGAATAAATGAGTGATAATGCAAGTCAGAAAAGATGTGTATGAGAGAGTGAGTCAGTAAGTAAATAAAAGAATGAGTGAGGCAGTGAGTGAGTTAGTAAGCATGTGAGTTAGCATGTGAACGGGACAGTGAATAAATGAGTGAGTAAATAATTGGTTTAGTGAGTAGGTGAGTATGTGAGTGACTAATTGAGCGAGATCGTAATTTTAGTACTTAAGTGGAGACTACTAAAGAAGAGAAACACTACGTGAACACTTGTGAATACCTATGTTTATTACTGTTAAATAGAAGCAAAGGCACCACCAGGGTGTTTACTAATCTACGGAGCACTGACACCTCATGAAAGAAAACTACAGAGTTAAGAAACAGAATTAGGGCTGGTTTCTTCCATTTACCAAAACCAAAAACCTTTTGCACGACCGTCGATTTCATCGATTTAGACAGCTTAATGGAGTAATTTGAATGTTGACGAAAAAATAACAAGTGGTACTAATTAACAAACAAAAAAGGTAACCTATGTTTTTAATTATTACTGCATTCACAGGCTTTTTTGCATCTGAACATATCGAACAACTGGCTTCAAGAAGCCTATGGTGGAGCATGCAGGCATGACTAGGTGTTGTTTAGGGTGCCTCTGTTCATCGCATGTGTAGCTGCATATCTGTTCAGATTGCAATCTTCCGACCGCTTTTGTTCAGTACGACGTCTTGTGGGGTTCTGTTATTATAAAGTACCATAGTAGTTGCAAATACAAAAAGATCCAGCTACTTTGTTATCCTCTTTGCGCGCTACACTGCTGAACAATCAGTATAATGCAATGTTCTGAACAGCATGGACTGACTGCACATTTTATTTTTTTTTTTCAGTACTGTGCTAAAACGGCAGTAACTGCTCCTTAACGTGCAATTCACTGCCCTTTTGCATTAAGAACGTAGGTGTGATAAAAGTAATCTTAACGTTCGTAGGACGTTACTTAATCTTTTGTCGTTGGCTTGAGAACTCTAGCCGATCGCTACTGGTACCACCCGCTGTCAAGAAAGCGACGTTGCAGATCAGTTCCTTACTGAAGCAACAAGAAGCACAGCTCACTCGACCGCAAAACAGTAAACGCTAGAACAGATGAGCGAGCACGTATGATGGACCGTGTTCGTTGTTTGTTTTTCTGAAATACTGAAAAAAAGAAATTGCTAGAGGCAAATAGACCGATACTCGATCAATCCTGGGTGCAAAAACTGAGGCGCCCTAAGCGATCTGATGCTTTCGCCCTGGCTTTAAGAGGCGCCCAAGACCGCGAAGTGCTTCCAGCCTGCGCTTTCTGATCGAATGTCGGCAGCCATGTCGTCAGCTGAGAACGGAATAAAGGAGCCGAATGATATATCAACTATTTGCTTTTTTTTTTTCGTGGGGCTGCCAAGCAGTGAGTGGTGGGTGCCGCCACGGCAAGAATGCTGCTCATAGGGCGTGTTCTGTTTTTCGACCTAAAATTGACGCCTTGGGGAAGAAGCCATCTGTATTTCGCTCGCATGCCATCTTTTCCATTTTAACGCCCTGAACTAGCCCGGGGCAATTGCCTTGCGTACGTCATCCCGCCAGTATGGCGTTGAGTATGAGTCGTTTCTTGCGGAGAGAAGACAGTTGGCGTCCTGTGAATAGTGGCAGGCTTTGCAAGAAGGTTATAGCGAACATTTTTACATATATGCATCAGCTTATTTATAAATGGTCGAGGCTGCAGGTAAAAACTGCAGAAAGGTAAACAAATAGCGTGAGAGAACACTATTCCCATTGCAGAAAGGGTTGGTAGCGGATAAATAAAAGAAACTGTTTGCTTCCAAGAACTGAGTCAAAAAGCTAAGTGTGATTAGCATTCCTGCGATACTTCATGCATTGGAAGTATCTTTGTGCGGATCTATATGCTTAGAGATTGTATTGCAATTACATGAGCGATCTAATTGTAATTACTAGATTGCTAATTACATGAACGTCACCAATCACCTTTAAAGAATTGACGCACCCCCTATTTATTTTCTGAAGAAAGAATCAGTTGCACACGGTCAAACTTTTCTAACTGATCCTTGCTCTTCCGAACACGCTGGCGTTTGCGTATGTCACGTCAATAGAATAACTTGGCGATTTTCCTTCAATTTGATAATGCATGTTCCCCACTGCGTGTTTCTAAACAGAAATCCTTCAATGGAGTCATCGGAGAGGCTTGCTAGGCTGCTAACGCCATTTTAGGAGGACATAGCTGTGATAATAATATAATAATATTTGGGGTTCTACGTGCCAAAACCACTTTCTGACTATGAGGCACGCCGTAGTGGAGGACTCCGGAAATTTTGACCACCTGTGGTTCTTTAACGTGCGTATAAATTTAAGTACACGGGTGTTTTCACATTTCGCCCCCATCGAATAGCTGTGATATATATATATATATATAGTGGTTGAGAATTGTTCAGTAATAAAAATGGACGGCATGGTCCACCAAGCTTGCAAGAGGACCAGGAGGTCATTGCTATATTGTTAATTACATAGCGTAATACTTCAGAATCTAAATATTTTTTCCTGGTTCATTCATCATTGTAATGTTCCAAGATTATTCACAGTTAATAGCTCATGTGTTCTTACAGCCCAAGAATGGCTAACCCTTTTACGCAAGCGCTCTCTCATTATCCCGCTGTGGGTAAAAAGAGTGTGCACCGATAACTAAGGCCATCTACTCTCTTCCAAAAAAAAGGCATGCGCTTAAAATATGTACCCGTGTCTGTATTCAAGCGGACACAAGCACATACTCGAAGCGAGCTGTGCAGTGTTGTCACTCTTATTCAATGCTATTCCATGAAAAATCAGTCCTTGCGGAAACTCGCAATGTGGCCGACTTTTTCCTCTTTGATGCAATCAAGGCTGTTCCTTTGTATGGTTAAGTCGAGAACGTTGCAAGTGTATCAGCTGTAGCTCATCGGTTACGGACCGTTGAAACCTACGGCGTTACACTAAAAATTGTGGGTCATGGATACGCATGTGGTACGGTAAACGTGCATTGCTATAGCGTGTGTATTAAACCACATGGTCGATAAAGGATAGGTGCACGAAAAGGCTGAAAACCTTCCGCGATGTGACTACAATCATGCTGGCTCATTGAAAAATAAGTTTACCATCGTCCCGGTGTTGTTCTTGGCGCTCACGTCAATCCAATGGTGCAATGGCGGCTTTGGCTCATTTGTCCACAGTATAGAGTCATCAGCTGTTCCACATTCTTTATTATGCTGAACTGCAACATCGAGTGCAAGGGTGACCCAGCTACTATGTCACGACGCCTTATCCTTCGCATTCTCTGACTAAAAACATTCTTGTTTGCAACATGCTGGAAATGCGGGGGTCAAAGAAATACATGTTTTGGAAGACCAGCTTGCGCCGTAGAAAATTTTGATGGCCGAATTATACTGTTTTGATGCGTTATTGCTCTGGTAGTATAACTTCCCATTCCCGTATCCCCATTATACACTTCCCTTATATTCTTCCGTGTGTGCGTGTTTTTTGTTAAGGCTTTCCTCGCTGTCCTCTTTCTAACCCCTATCTCCTATCCCCAGTGTAGGGTAGCAAACCGGAGACTGATATCTGGTTAACCTCCCTACCTTTCCTCTTCATCTCTCTCTCCCTCTCTCTCGTTTATATTCTCCCTTTCGCTTGCCCTAGCGTAGAGCAGTCAACAACACACATTTATGGTTAACATCCCTGTCTTCTAGATAGTAAATAACATTGAAATAACTGATATTTATTGCCGGTGAGTTAGTCCTCACTTTCCTACTGGGCGCCAATAAACTAGGGAAAAGCGTTTATATTAAACCTCTCCTACCGTAGTGAAAAGCTGTCAGTTTGAGAGAGTTCTGAATATATAAACATAACAGGGTAGGCTTGTGCCGCATTTAATTTTGGGGCCGCCTAGCCGCTGCTTAGGACCAGCGTGCCTAGGACTACAGAAATTGATCTCGAACCAACACGTTCGAGAGGAGCTCAATTTGTCACACTCTTCGTGCTCACAATGCTTATGCACTTTAGGGAAGGTGGAACACCTTGTGCCACGCGCATTGCAGTCGGCCAGAAATAAAAAATAAGTAACCGTCATGGGGGCACTGGAGATTTCCACCAAGGTTGCTAGATTTGCGGGCTTTAACTTAGTGTTATTTCTTTTACTTTTCATTTAGGACTAAAAGAACGCAGAATTCCGCACACAATGGATCATTATACTACAAATTCGGCCCTTGTCCACAATTCACGTGCGTTTTACATCTGCCAATATTCTGTCGGATATTGAAAATGCACATTGGTTTCTCGTGTTATGGCAGCGTCGTATTTGCCACTTCGCCTGTGTGGCGCGTGTTCTCCAACTGCACGGGATCGTTCTTGTTGGGGCGGTGGCTAAAACGTAAGCAGCTGTTTCACTGCAGAAATCTTAACCTCCTTCCATCCTCGCAGTATTCTTTCCAAGGGCCCACACCTATTTAGCTTGCCTCTTCTCCCTTAAAACTACACGTCTTTGAAAACAAAAACAAAAAAAAACGCTTCGGCATGGTGCGATTTAGGGTTAACAAAATTGTCTGCATGTATGTTCACACAGCACGTTCGCGAGATTCATGACACCTGTTATTCTAGAAGGAACCAGAGGTCATCGGGGGACAGCAGCATGTCGCAGTATGCGGTCTGTGTGATAAGTGCGCTAGAGAACCAAACCTGCAACCACTACTAGTGCCCCTGTCTGCTCTACAGCTCGATATTCAGTCCTGAGGAAGTCAGTGGGCACGCAAGCTTGGACGAGTCTGTTTTCTCAAGTTCAATGAAACTTCAGGTCTTCACGCTCTTTTCTTCCGTTCTACGGCATTTGTGCCAGCCGTCGATCATGAATCCGGCGTTCTTGACGTCATTTGGCACACTGAACACAGCACATGATATAGTCGAGGCTATACGCAAGCAGCGCGGACACGTGACACTTGCCCACTCGGCATGGTTTCATGTTTCCGCAATTTCATCCGCGTTGTCGTCTCGAATGTGGGTGCTAGGGCGTTTCTTCGCGATTCGTCCGGTCTGTCGGGTCCTGTGTTGCAGAAGTGACGCATTTCTCGGCGGAAGTTAATACCGAAAGGTCAGGCATTTTTCTTCGCTTCTCAAAAATGTCATAAATGATCATTTAAGCTTCGTCTTGTCAGCACCGGTGCGAGAGCTGCATCGCTTGGTTTGAAAACTGCCAAACCAGCCGGTGGTTTATTCAACGCTGTAGGGACGAAGCAGAGCAACAGGCTAAAGACATAAAAAAAATACCAACAACTATAAATAAAGACTATTGCAGAGATGTAATTAATGTTTTGGAAGTGCAGTAACTTGTTCTGATCGATGCGTTGGACGAAGCGTCATTCTGACACATAATATATGATGAAAAGTTTACGCGCTTCATTACTCATCCACGGTTGACAGCCTTTCATGAAGAACGTGCATATCTCACACCCGCAAGACATTTCTTTCGCGCAAGGACACCCGCTATAAATCTACGCACGACGGTGCCTTAAAAGACAGCTTACGCTGGGAGCGTCCGGTGAAACATTACCGGTCCCATATTTTGCTGTTTTCTCTTTTTTTTCATGCAAACTTAAGTATTCACGACAGCTGGAATCTCACGCATTTTTTGTTCTTCTCTATTGATTATGCACGAGCACACTTTCTATTAAAAAGGAAGGTGATGAAATAAATGTCCATTTTTCATACCTTGACGTTGAATTTCGAAATCACGCTTCCTCTTTTCTATTACGTGCTAGAGGAGATGTCATGCGGACTCATATTTTGCGCTCAACGAGAAAAAAATTTTCGACGCAGCACTTGAACAACGATGAATGCACATCTTTACTTAGGAGAGTTGTGAGGTAAGCTCAAGCTTATTTTGACCTCAAGATGAGCCATAGTTTAGAGATAAGGAGACAGCTTTATCAAATGTTGAAATGATGGAATGTAAGTAACGATCGAAATAATTTTCGCGAGCTGAGAATGTTATCATTCCTTCTGCACTGAATGTTCCGTTCAGTCGATTTTTGAATGATCCGGTCTGTGGTGGGACACACGTAGGTGATTTCGTCTGGGCAATAATTAAATAAAAGTATACTTTAAATTGCAGGAAAGCGAATCTCACGATTGCCCATCGTAACGCGATTAGCGTTGGAGGAATGTAGCTATATATCGTATTTCTCAAGTCAAGATGATTTAACCTATGCAGTGGTATTCTGTGGCTTCCGTTACTTCGGCTTTATGCGACACACAACGGTATCGTCCCGCTTTGCCAAGGTCGCCCATGACCATGGAGGCATGACGATGACTATAACGCTGACGCTCTGATGACTATGAAATTAGGGAGGACAAATGACGCGATGGAACAATGATGGTGGTATGATGACAACGAGGTTACCGTTGTGGATTCATGAGAATGGTATGATGATGACGCCGTGACGAAGCCAACATGAGGACGACGACGAGCGCTTGACGACGGTGGCGTGAAAACGACGGTATGACGACAGCCGTATGAGGAAGCTGGAATGACGACGATGGCATGAAAACAGCCTCATAACGAAGTGGGAATGGCGAGGATGGCACATGAGCAAGAGTACTCAGACACAATTTTCTTAGGAATTTTCAATGCATGCTTGGAATAAACACTGTTCAAGAAAAATGTTCAAGAGTGACAAGCAAGAGTAGATTTATATGTATGAAGTGTAGTCACAGTATTCGGATCGTCAGAACAATATTTTTAGAAGAATTAGAGTGAATGTACAGTCAACGGTCGCATGGTCCTGCTGAAGAATCGGTCGACTGTGCAAGCCATTTCGAAGCTATGACCGTCAGAATGTTTAGAACAGGAGAGTTTCAGTTGTTAGGAGCAGTTCCTGTGGAAAAATTATTCTTGCTCCATGTTCACGAATAACAACTGCAAATGAAAGACTGACTCTAGCCGTTTGAACAATTTGTTTCAACTGCTATACCGTTTTGTTCACACGATGCATCTTTTTCTTTAAAATAGTCTTCTTCTGGTTTCGCTCTAGACATAGATTGCGGCACCTGTTTTTGAAGAGCACTGAGAGTGATTTATTCTAGTTAACACACGTTCTCTTTTCTTTTCTTTCCCGCAGATTTTAGTAGCGCACTGACCGACGAAGTCGTTCCGTATATTAGGTTGACGATACGCGTTTAGTAGCTTCACATGTAACCTCTACTCATCAGCGCCACACGGTGAGCAAAAATCAAAAGCGAAGTAACTTCTCCCTAATCCAATGACTTCCGCTACGGCAGGAAATGTGACTACGCCTGAAGTTCTAAAAGTAGAAGTCTTCACGCGTCTAGTCTGCGAAATAAAGATAACGCCTGCGTGTCATCAAGCGTAAAGACAGAAATAATTCTGAGACATCTAACATTGCGAGCGCTCAACAATATGAAAACGCACTCTGCCTTGATGACACGCCTGGTTAGCTTCGTGACATTTTTCAGATAGAGCCAGAGAGTACGACACACTTTTAAAGTTTTCACAAAGGTACGGGGCTGTTGCTTCTTCTGAGGAAAGAAAATATGGTGGGCTCAGCGTGGGTTTAAATACAGCATGGTAAAATATAGCGACTGCTATAACTCATATACTGCGCAATGTTTTCTGACTACGAAGAGCTGGTACGCAAATTTAGAACGGAGCAAGACCCGTAAGAAGGCGTGAAACTTCGGATAAGAAACGCTAGATTTATGGCAGGCACTAAACGTTAACCTTCCTCACTAAAACCAAAGTGCAGTATCAGAACTTGCTACATAATACATTGTGCCTCGTAAATCTTGCCTAATAAAAAGAACGACTGGAGCGACTACAAATAAACTGGAAATGTTTGCAAAGTTAACTTCTGCATATTTGGGCCCCACCTCTAAGCATGCTGTTCACATGGAAGAGATCAATATTGTTCTATATAATGTAATGTACTCAAAGCACATACAATTTGCCTGAATCCGGGCGCATTTTCGGAGAAAAAAGTATCCACCAGTAAAACCAAGAACGCCTTTGATGCAAGTTGTATACTGCTAACGTAACTTAATCTTGATAGCTTCTTAGTGATTACACACTGAAAATTCATTCCTAGAGCTTCCTGCTTGAAAAACTGCTCGGAAACATTGCTTGCTGGTGCAGTTCATGGCTGCTCGGCTTTTTATGTATGCTGCATCATGCCGTGGCCGCTCAAGTTCCAATTAGAATTCTCATAGCTCAATTCAATTGCATTTTTCGCGCACTCTAATTTTCCATTTCTTTTTGTTCATTTAATTTTCAGCAGAAGTAATTGAGCAGGGTATCAAAATGCTCAACGGAGCTCCTAACATTCAAGCTCAAAGTTCTGTTTTAGAGTAAAATGCATGTTACCATTTGGTCGGCTTAGCGTGATGTAATGCGGAGATGACTGAAGGGTAGCCACTTGTTCGCTTGTTTCGTTTGTTCGTTTGTTTTGCTTGTTTAGTTTCATCGTCATTGTGTAACGTTAATCTGACCAAACCATCACTATGCTCTGACTAGCTCCGCTGAATAGTTTAGTGCCGGTTTCTACGGTTTTACTCCCGGTAGCTACAGTTTAGTTCTGGCCTCCTTTAACACAACTCTAGGTTTTCCTAAGAGAACAAGTAGCCTGAAAGCGACCATGCCCCTGATGTCATTAGCTTGCGTCTGCAAGAACATAAAGTTAATTTTGTAAGCCGGATTTCATTTTATTGCAATTGCAGTTATATGGACATTCCAAGCGCATTTCTGCCGTCGGCGTCGTCGTCACCGTGAGGTTCCGTATAAAGTCGAAGTGCTATAAAATAGCTGCCCCGCACCGTATGCTGTAGGTGCAAGCGAAAGCGCTAGGGTGAGCCCGCGATCGCGGCTCAATATCGCGCACGAAAAAGAGGAAAGCGGGGAGGAAGCGTGCAGTCTACCATCGCGCGCAACGCTCCAAGGGGGGAGGGGCGGGGCGTTCAACTCAGAACGTCGCAGGCCGCCATATTCACACATTCGCAATGATATCTCAGTCATGAAGAAAGGATCGCGCTAAACAAGTACACCAATTTAGAAAGGAAAAGGGCCTCGCTCGTGTCTTAAGATCTCTTACAGCATCCTACCCGCCGTGGTTGCTCAGTGGCTATGGTGTTGGGCTGCTGAGCACGAGGTCGCGGGATCGAATCCCGGCCACGGCGGCCGCATTTCGATGGGGGCGAAATGCGAAAACACCCGTGTGCTTAGATTTTGGTGCACGTTAAAGAACCCCAGGTGGTCAAAATTTCCGGAGTCCTCCACTACGGCGTGCCTCATAATCAGAAAGTGGTTTTGGCACGTAAAACCCCAAATATTATTATTATTATTATTACAGCATCCTCGTTTTATTTGTATGTTCAAAAAGAATAATTTTTGTCTTGCACCACTTGAGGTCGTTCTACTTGCTACTGATGTAGTACTTGCTCAAAAGTACAGTGCGCACCAAATGAAGCGCTATGTTCTGAGCGCGTGACTGCCGGTGCTTGTTGAGCCGCTGGTAAGTGCTCGCGAAAGTTAGCTGACAAATTCTGGTAGATGGTAAACGGAATTCGCGTATACGTACTGTTGTTTTTAGCGACTACTACTCTGAAATCACTTTTATGTTTGTACAGCGCCCCCTTATGCTATAACCTCAGCTGAGGGCCTTTAAGGACATGTGAAAAAATTAATGAATAAACAGTGCCTTGAAGAACCAGCTGAGCTCCTGTGCATGGGCTTTTCAATGAGCATGTACGCTACAATTGAGAACCTGTATGCTAGCTACAGCCTGCTATGTGTCTTACCAGTACTCAACTACGGGGAAGAAACCTGAAGGCTTACGAAAAGGGTTCTACTTAAATTGAGGACGACGCAACGAGCTATGGAAAGAAGAATGATGGGTGTAACGCTTAAGGGATAAGAAGAGACCAGATTCGGTAAGGGAATAAACGCGAGTTAATGACATCTTAGTTGAAATCAAGAAAAATAAATGGGGAATAACAATTATTTTGCCCTTCTACTGTCTTGTAGCATTCTTAACAGACATAATATCGACGTGGTTGTCGGTGAGAACTGCAATGCTCACACATAGCCAAACAAAGAAAAGAAAACTGAGTCTGAATCTCGTTGGTATGTGAAATATAAACTTAAACGTGAAGCTCTTTTGCACCAATATTTATATGTTTCCACGTTTCACCGTTTGCCAATCAATATAGTGGCGTAGTGGGTAACTGGTTGTTTATGAAAACAAGGAAATAAAGGAATGTGGCACAAAATTACTGCTGATATTGGCCTGTGAGATGGCTGCGAGTGTTTAGCCAGCTGACTCAATAGGCTCATGAAGACACGAATGCTGCGATCCTCTCTGGACTTGATGTCCCTCGCAGGTCCACCTTTCTCCTGGACGAGCGTGGTGAACAGCGTCCACTGGCGCATGCTCATGTCAGACAACGTTTGCCAGTTGCGAGCAACGTAGGCGACACAGTGATCCAGCCTTCTGGATGGCATGAACAGTCCGTTGAACCCAACGAATCCGCGCAGCCGGCTGCTCTACGTTGGATGACGGTTGAAGAGGATGTCCAGCAAGGAGCAACCTTCTTGCTCTGCATGTCGATGTGCAAATACATATAACAAAAAATAAGATATAAGAAATTATTGGTTAGAACCAAGTACGCGAGGAATTCTAAAATTTTTCTTTTTGCTAATATCAATGGGTACGATTGTAGAAATATCATATATAACAAACATATACCAGATGTGTTGTCGTGTCGCGTGGTAATTTGTTATGACGTGGTTGCACTGTATTACACGGCCACATTAACCGTCAGACGTGGTTGTACTCTGCTACGACGTTCTATCAATAAAAACTCTTGCAATAGTCATTCTTACGATGGCTTTGATGCAAGGATTGTACTAAAACAAGCTAAACTTTGTTAGAAATTTTCAAAAATTCTTTTGAATACGATAAAAATCAAGGCTTATAAATAATTATTGGTATGTATGCTGTAGACTATTTGCTAATATAAAAAAAAGTTTAGTGAATTTTAGACTTTCTTTGTCATATTTTATGCAGTACAACCTCATAATTGCAAAGTTGAAGGAGGAAACTACATTAGTCGTATACTTTACTGCGTCACATCAATTATTACACATACTACACTATGAATCAATAGGGGATAGTAGGGTTAATTTCACGTACTTCGTTATATCCGTTCTTCTTATGCCATGTTTCGCTATAACAAAGTTTTACTAATTCCTTCAACCCTGATGACTGCGTTGAGGTTCAACCGTATATGCAGTGGCACCAACTAGCACATTTACACTTGTTTTCGATTCTACTACCATCGAACTGGTAAAGTTTTGTTCAGTTTGCTTCTGTTCATTTTGACCGGAAAAAACACGAAGAGCTCCGATTTAAGTAGCACCCAATGGTGATGAGCTGCACTCGCATGAGCGGTTAGTGCTTAGAATAACAAACACCCCTCCTTTAGATATTGCATTTCAAAAATAGACGGAAGTCATACTTAATCTTTTCTGTACTCGCTGAAATAGTTCTGAATACTTCACAAACCACTGTTACATATTTTGAAAGGGTTCCGCATATGATCTGCATGATTCTGTAGAAATTGGTAAAGAATACATGCTATAAGCTACTTTTATGAGTTGTCGGTCCAATCCTGCATATTGCAATAATTTGCTAGTATTAAAATTTATAAAGCACAACTAGAAATGCTATCAGCGTAAATTCAAACATGAAAATTCCGAAACTATTTCGATATATGCTTCTGTTTTCAAGATCACTTGCATTTTAAAATCTGGTTTCAATTCAGACTTCAAAACGTACAATCCAAACTACGGCTCCATGGTTCAAGATTGATTGCAGATCAACTAGATGTCATCCAATTGCCCATAACAGGCGTATAAATCGGTTATGTTTTGGTCACGTTTCTAGTTCTGCTAATGGTACAGGGATTGGCATGGAAATTACTTAGAACCCATTAGCAAAAGTTAGACCTTCATGTTTACAGTACGTGTTTGCTGGTCTGCATATGAAATGTTTCGCTAAGCTAGCTTCATGTGTGCCTTGCAATCGGAGTGGCTTAGGAGCACTCGCTTCCGTATGGGAACTCCCATATCGTGCCAATTCACTACTTTAACTTATGCTTTGGACAAAACTTCGTCTGCCATCAGAAAGACAGTTCAATGTTTGAAATATTGAGAGCTGTTTGCTCTTAATAAGACGGGCCATAATATGGCCTAAATTTCCAGGTTAGAATTCTCCTGCATGGAGCTTAGACCGACTTGCCGTGAGTACTTATTACTGGAAAGTATTTACAAACTGTAGATAGTACTAGCTTGCCCTAGCATCAAAAGGTAGGCATCAAAGCTCCTTTCTAAGTACAGAACAGTACAGCCCGGTACAGAAAGCTTGCACGCATTGCGGCTTATTTTGTCCACCCTAACCTGAATACATTTACCTTCTTTAATGCTGGTCGGTACTTACAGGTCGGGAATCACACGCATGTGTCAACGTGGCATAGCGTTCCTGGCAGGAAAGTAGCGAGTTCAGATTGTAAAGTAAAGCAATCATATGCAAGATTAAAATAAATTATGGGGTTTTACGTGCCAAAACCACTTTCTGATTATGAGGCACGCCGTAGCGGAGGACTCCGGAAATTTCGACCACCTGGGGTACTTTAACGCGCACCTAAATCTAAGTACACGGGTGTTTTGGCATTTCGCCCCCATCGAAATGCGGCCGCCGTGGCCGGGATTCGATCCCGCGACCTCGTGCTCAGCAGCCCAATACCATAGCCACTAAGCAACCACGGCGGGTATATATATGCAAGATGGCTAACTAATCTCGTTGGGGGACGATTTAAGCCCCGAAAATCTATATTTTTATTGCGTAGTAACCGCTTCTTTCGTTATATAGCTCCTATTTATATACGTGGATACCAAAAAAATGTTTTAGAGCGCAGCTCTTTGGCGTCCGTTCCTGGGTTTCGCGTCGTCGTCGGCGTTGTCGTCGGCCTCGTAACCAGCTCCGCCCCCCTTTCATCCCCCCAGCGCTAGCAGCGACCGACTGATACCGCTGGATGCCGCTGTCGCCGCTAGAGAGTCAAGATAACGTGACTGCATAGAACACCGTCGCCGCCATGCAGAAAGAGGAGGAAAGGGTCCCCCCCCCCTGTTCTTGTGTGGCGGATAGGGTGCTCTTCAGTTGCATCAGTCAGTCGCTGCTATCTCTTCCCTCCTCCCTTTATCGTGTTGTCCGCTTGCTGCGCGCGCTTCTGCCCCCATCGTTTGCCGCTGGGTGTACACGCCGCCCCCCTCCCCCCTCTTCCTGCGAGTCTCCGGTTGTCAAAGCGCCGGCTCGAACTTAATTCCTTTCTTCGCTCCTCCTCCAATGCAACCCCTGTGCGGTGGCAATCAGAGAGCCAGATCGGTGGCGGCGGATCTGTATATGTGCACCGCCCGAGCCGAAATTGCCGCTGCCGTTCGCCCTGTGCGGTGGCAATCAGAGAGCCAGATCGGTGGCGGCTTGACATAAAGACAAACAGCAATTTCCTAACACTTATGCGGGAGAACATCCCGTTCCTCTCGCTCGTAACGCGTCCCACGGCTGTGACAACCTCGCGAGGCACTTGTATAGATCTCGTCTTTGAGAATCAAGCATTGGTGTACCAAGTCGAACATATATCAGTCTATTTCTCCGACCACAAAGCTTCCTTCATGACTGTCAAGAACTGTTAGTGGAGTCCTTGTTAAAGGAATACGTGTGAAAAATAAAAAAAAAATTCTGTGATAGCGCATACATGTGTTGCTCGATTTCTTTGCCTCAATCTATCGAAAAGGTGAAACAGCTCATTTGCTGCGCTCAAATTTCGCATTAGGAAGTAACGTAATCGTCGGTAATTTTTTCTCAGAAACCACGGCATCATCTTTATGTGGTATATATTGTATTCAAAATAAGTTAAAATCTTTTGACTACACGCGAATTTTGCGCAAACGCCATCAATCTTTCTAAAACAACTCCCTGAAAATTTCAAAACTAGAAATAAAAGATAAGAATCAAAGCTACGACTCAGTACCTCGGCAATAAAAATGATAACACAATTTTATAAACTGCGCATAATAGTGCATCATCAGTGGACAACACGGATGTACTATCACTAACACTGCTTTTAAATATACAGAAATTTGTAAAGGAGTGCGAATAGTGATTGATGAGACCGAATAGAATACAAATCATTTAGTGCCAGACGCGAATCGAATGGAATTGAATGTGGAACGCTTTTCGAATAGTTTTTGAATAGGGATTACTCATTGTTACTGATAATATAAAAAGGAAGTTCACATTCCAATAATAAAGTTCTCAAGTTTCTGTTATTGCATAGTGCAGTAGGAAGCATAACTTATTGAAAGCATAAATGGAGCATTAAGAACAAACAAGTGGTTTCTTCTCATGCACAGAGTTATTCAGAGTGCGTGAATAATCTTTGTACAGCCTTTAAAGTCTGGCTACGTAAGTTGCGTAGCTTGTTCAGAACGCAAGCTCTCATTTATTGTGTCTATACTACGCCCACAAGTGTGAAGATTTGCTGTACATTTGTTCCAATCTTACTGTTATTTGGATCCTGCTAACATTTAGAAAAATTCGAGAAATATTCGAATTTACGGATAGGCACCATTCGATTCGAAGACAGTCGTATAGGACCCTATTCGCTTCGCTATATTGAGGTTTAGAATATTGGCACACACCTACTAATTTGTGAGTGCGGCTATGCGACACCGCTGTAAACACCGTAACCATTTTAATACAAGCTGTAAGCTCATATATAGAATTTGTTCACTAGAAATGCCCTAGCAGACGCAGTTTACAGATCTGCAATATCTGGTCTTGGTGCAGAGTTAGGTATCCTTAAACTTCATGTTACTGTTTCTTTTAGGCTTGCAGCTGCTGGGCAGTCTTTGTAAAAAGAAAAGCAGCTGAGGTCCTCAATAGAAATGTTACTACCCAGACTTACTATAATTGAACTCCCTCTTAAACGTAACATCCTTCATTCATTGAACATTGAAGGACAGTCCATCGAGAAGGAGCAACTTCGTGCGCGGTCCGCCACACTGTCACCGACCCAGTTTAAACTTCGGGGTGTCGAACCTGCGTCAGAGCGGTCACATGTGTCTTCACAACGAAGTGGCCATTGACAGGATTGCCCACGATTCCGACAAACGCGTAGTTGCGCACATATAAAAAACGCCGGAAACAACACTCGCGATAAGGCCAGAATTTTTTTTTACGACAATGATATGCACGCCGATCATATGTACGAAGACTCACACATCACGTGCCACGAGTCCAAATAGTTGTCAGCTTTGGCAGGGGCAGCTGCCGGCTAGCTTAAGCAGAGTAGAGGGGAGGGAGAGGTAGTCGGAATAGAACACCGCTGGTGCGGGGGCTAACGGCATTATCAGGTTGCTAATGACGGAGGAAACACAAGTGAAATGCTCGTGGAATGGCGCGGTCTAGATGGATAGCTTAAACAATGGAAAGGTGGGCGAAGCCTCAGGTAAGTAATTCTACGCGTGTCGCGAATGCCCGCCGTGTTCTGCGAAGGACAGTGTCACTGCTGTCGTTGTCGCTCGCTGTACCTTCGTTCTTACCCGCCAGCTCACCTAACGTAACGTACACTAACCTGAGGTTGAACTGCTTTAACTAACCACGCGCCAGAGTTGTGTTCTCTCGAGCTCGTTTCGGCGTTTGAAATCTCTTTATCAAGTAGCAAATATTGACGCATAACGATTGGTATTTTCAGACAACCCTGCGGGTGACCTCCCGATGCCTGCGTCAGCGGTTACGAATATTTGACGTCTGGGGATTAAAAAAAAAACATACTGGAATAGTTTTACATTATACGGCCCCTGGACTGTGTCGTGCTTGCCGACAGAATAGCAGTGATTTGGAGTATTAACAGGTACAGTGAGTACTTGGCAATATCCATACCTCTCGAATTGCGGCTTCCACCGATGTAACCTTCACGCGATAGGAATAACCGCAGTTTCATTCCGCGCCGAAGTCATGGCCCGATCGCTTCACGCGTGGCCAGAACAGAGGCTCGTTCGCCAACTCTGTTGTCTCTAGAATTTCAGCTGAGTGCATTAAAACGTGTTCTTGAACATTTAATACATTTTCGCTGTTGTGGGGCGATTTCTCGAATTCATAAAGAATGAAGAGAAAAAGATAAGAGCAAGAACGGTCTGGTGTTAACGGTATGCCTTTACCTCGACTGCCATGAGATGAATAAGAACGTCGTCTCGCACGCCATGCAAATTTCCCGTTTCTCGTTCGTCTTCCCGCACCAACAGGCCTTCTGCTATTTCCCTTACAATCCACTCATTGCACAATTGATTAGAAGATGTCGTTCTTGCGGCAGACTCGCAAGGCGTGCGGAGCATGCTGAACCCCACAACAAAGAGAATTTAATTCGGACGTCATGGCAAACGTGAATAACTGAGCGACACCGGGGATACCACATGTGAAAGAATGTAATGCAAAACAGAATTTCTTCGCCTATTGGTCTTATATAGCCTGACGGCGAATATTCGTTTCACTGAACCATTCTCAGAGATCAAGTTAAGCAAGAATTTTCATCACACGTAAGTACTGCCCTGTGTTAAAAATAAACGCTGTTTGTACGATACCAAGCATACAATACCATACATACATACATACATACATACATACATACATACATACATACATACATACATACATACATACATACATACATACATACATACATACATACATACATACATACATGCATACATGCATACATACATACATACATACATACATACATACATACATACATACATACATACATACATACATACATACATACAATACCAAGCAATAGCAAAAAAGTAGTCGCAGTTCCGCGGTGTGTAAATATTTTTATGCCTCATATAAGCATTTAGGTGAAAATGAAAGATGCTTGCGACCCATTTTGCGACTTTCCACATCTGAACATAGCCAGCTGGCTCTTCCACTACAGAGTCGTCATCGTGCTTTCCGACTAGGCTGGTGCATCGTTCATGTAAATGGGGAGCATTTTAGACAGCATCTGTGATTAGAGATCAATGCCGGAAATAGGTCCCCCGTCTAGTCTCAAAAATCTTGCTCTACACACTCTCGCGTTCTTGTTATAGCAAGGTATGTTGAGGTATACCTCAACGTACCATAGTAGGAATACGGATCGAGGAGCCCCGTTAACTCAAGCGCATCTCATTCCAAGGCTAAAAAGATGCAAACAAGAGACAACGTAAGTTGTTCTGCTTCACTACAACAAAAATGATGAGTTCACAATGCAGTGTGAGTGTGGTTATATTAATTATTAGAATGAAACACATCGTTGGGATGACTATGTGTGAGTCTTAAAATAGGATCAATTTTCTCACTTAATTCATATAACATATTTTTTGCAGTAGCAGAATAACAATGCTGGATAGGTACTATATAAAATTATCAGAAAATGCGCCGATGTCTATTTTTTAAGGCATCTCAAACATCTTAGAACTCTCGCTATTTTTACAATTTTGGCATTTTTGCGATGTTATAACGAAATACATACGTGGTGTAGCTCCGTACTTCTTTTGTTTAGTTTGCCAGAAAGTTTTTGAAAACTGTGCAAAATATTTTTCAGTTTCATTGCTTAAGCAAATACGGCCCAAAAATCCCTCGATTTCGAGGTCAGTCAGAGACAGCTGCTCAAAAACCAAAGCTTAGAAATTTCGCAAAAACCTAAAAGAGCGTAGGTTAGGGCGTGTTGGTATTCCATAATTGAGGTTTTTAGCGCACGAAGAGGGACAAGAGACAGAGGCAAGAAGTCTTGCCTCTGTCTCTCGTCCCTTTTCATGGGCTAAGAACCTCAGTTATCAAAAACCTACTTCGGGTGAAATAAACTTAACTTCCGGTGTACCAAGAATACTAATGGCGTGATTTACCTAAAAAAATATTTGTTCGGTGCAATACGTTAATTTTAGAATGTTAGGCTTTGTAATTAGCAAAATCTGCAAATAGCTAAAATGCTCGTTTCCACCCTTAATGAAAAGAAATTTCCCAAGAGAACTGCACTAAGCTTCGCAAAACTAAGATTGATTGCTTTCGTCAGAGATATTTTCCTACCTCATATATTCGCCGGAAACTAAACACAGTCTCGACACCCCTTAGACTGTCCTTATCTCAGCACAACGATAGTAGCGATATGGACTTGTCGTCTCGTCATCATGGAATGGTACCTCACACAGCGGGGCGAAATACGGACGCAAAAAGAAACGACACACGGGCACAAGCGCATGTGTCCGTCTGTCGTTTCTTCTTGTGTCCGCGTTTTGTAGTGGTATGCCAGTTACCATTATCTGTACACAGCCGACAGCCCCGTTCATCAAACATTGCTGAACAACAAAACATAATACCGCAAATGTAAATGAAAATAAAAAGAAAATTGCCAGATAATCTGCATAAATTGGATTAATGTGCAAGTAAGAATACGCGAGACAACTTTGCAGAGAATAGTAATGAACGTCGATACTAGTGTCAACATAATAATGTAACACTCTAGTTGAATAACGTGCAACCATGTATAGATACAAAAAATAAGCGTCACAACACACAACAAAAAGAGAAATGTAAACAGATTAAGACACTGCTAAGAACAGCGAGAGATGACGGCTTTTTTCTGCACGTTCGCACGCTCTGGCAATGTCAACAATCAAGACAGTCACTAACATAGACTATCGAGATTTCCGAGTCCAGACACGAATGCAGTTGCAGCAAAGCCTACTGCAAGTACGACTTATTTTAACAGGGCAAATAGACGCACAGAACTGGCTCTTAAAATTAATTGGTCGTTTATTCCGCAGATCAACTATACTGTCCCAGCCTGTGGTATAAAATAAATGTATAGCAGACGGCGGAAAGTGAGGCTAACCGCCACATCTTTGAAACAGGCTTGTATATTTAGGCGGTTAAGGGTTTAGTTCAAAGCACACTAAGCATTTACGCGCGAAACACAGAAACGCTCTTATAAAACAGCCACTCGACCCAAATATATGAAGTTTGTTGATTTACCGAGAGAAAGCTGAGTTTTACTGGTCCTGGAGAGCAGTCTTTTTCTAATCTAGGGCTTGGAATGTCATGATGAAATTGAGAATGATATTCTTTAAAATGAAGGACAATTTTAACTGATTCACCACTGCGCACCACAAACAGATACGGAAGTTCTGTTAGCTGCATATGTTAAGGCGTATCAAGTGGCCCTATGTGTGGTAAAGGAAATTGTGAGAATGTTTAGGAGAATTTCAAAAAAGACGCACTCACAAATAAATTGTAATATTCAAAGCATTGTATAATACATCAAAAATGTCGGCTTGAGATATCTGAAGAGATGCAGTTCCAATATTTGTGATAACATTTATGTTGCCACCTCACAATGTTCTAAACTTTATGCTTGTTATTTTGCAACTTTGTGACTTAAAACAATTTTTTTTAAAGTATGATTGCCTGAATAAAAGGTATGCTCGTTAGACCTGAGCTATTTTTCTGTTATATGCAAGAATAAATCTAATATAAATTGGTGTAGTTGACGCCCCGCTAGACTTTAAATGAAAGTTTCAGAGAAGTAATAAGAAAACAAGTCCGTCGACAAAATGCCTCGTGTGAATTGTGTTTTGGATTGTTTGTTTTGTTCGTTTACCTCTCCCTACCTTATTTTACCGATAGGTACACTTGCTTTAATGTCATCAAGCTATAACGACTACTTCAGTAGTAACCTTTTGCTAAAGTTTCTCGCCTAGGAAGGCTGATAATTCATACGAGGCATATAATCCCTGCTAAATCCGAGCAGCCCTCCTCTTGCGCCATTTCTTTCTTTCTTTCTTTCTTTCTTTGAATGAGTTCTGGGAAGAATCCATTTTTCTCATAACTTTCTCATCACTCCTACCCGGCAGAAGTTCTCAATTGCACTTGTTGTACGCAGAATGTTTTCGAAGTCGTCGCAGACACTCGCGCGAAAATGTCAGATGTCCATCCGTTTTCAGCTGAATGCTATCGGTCGGTGCCAGAACTTTCGGAAAACAGAAGAGATTCGGGAAAGGTCAGCCCTTGAGCATTTTCCGGAACTCATCAGCACCTGTATTCCAATTACCGCACCCATCGTTCTCACCTTCATTGCACGTAATCTGTTTCGCAGGTCTGGTCTGAAGCACACCAAAGCGATTGCGGCCTCTCCCCCCCCCCCCCCCGTTTTCCGTGCGTATGAGGCTGAGCAGACACCATTTAGGAGATTACAAGCAGATTTGCTTGGAACAACAGCAACAAAAAAGCTTACGCAACTGACCTTCAAGCTCTCGGGAGAAACTCAGAACCCTTTGAGCCTGCCATCACCACACTGTGAGAAAAATCAACAAAAGAATTTGAAAGTCATAGACGTCTTAACGAACAAAGTCTTCCTTTTCTTCAGAAGTAACCTGCGAAATGCTGTTGCCATTTTGTACACCATCTGCTGCAGAGGAGGAGCAGGACAGAGAGAGAAATAGTAGTGAGGCCAATAAGACGCGCGTCCTTTTTGCTTCCCTACGCAGGGAGGAGGAGAAAAAGGATTAAAGTAATGATCCTGTCCCTTATGATTTATCATACATTGCCAGTATGTGATAAGGAAGACTGCCACAATGCTTGAAACTTATTTGAGGCAATTCCACCAGTGTCTGTTGTGAGTGTTCCTATTTACTTTTCCAATAGAGAGAAAAAAATCGATGCAAACTACCATGAGCTCCTTCCACTTAGAATATCACGTGCAATCAATTATTGCGTTAAAGTTACATAGTGTTATTGGAAGGTGCTGCAGAATCTATTAAAGAAACGTCGCTAGTAGCTTGATGTTCTGCGCATTTTCTAATCAATTCTTGATATTGAACATAAAGTGTTGTACAATCCGGTGTGTTGAGTTATCTGCTAAACTTACTTCAATCAACGGCTGAAAGCGCATACACAAGGTAATTACGCACTGCAAGCATTACGAAGAAGGAAAAGAAAAGAATGGTTTTCTAACAACTGCTTAAACAACGCGGCACCTCGAACCGCCTTTGAAAGGGGTAGTGCGTATACAACAAACTGATCGCTTGCGGTAGTACTCAACACATGTGGAAGTTTAACGGAGCCGAGTGAGTACAAATGCATTTGAATTGGCACTATGATCAATGCACGCGTCTGTATTTTTTTGTAAATCAGTCACCACTGTTGACAATAACAAGTCGCGCACACTAATATGCCTAGCATCACTGAAGCCGTTGGAATGGACCTCCTGAAGTGTACACATTTGGCCCATGACTGCATTTCGGCCACAATGCTGCTGACCCCTCCTCAATCGCTGCGATACGGCTGCTCGCGCAAATTTTTGTCAGGCACACTGAGCGAAACTTTATTCATATAAACGGACCGCTCGTTGTGTGCCATAGACGGCGTACGTCATCATTCCTAAGAAGCGCTGATTGTTCCAACCGCACAGTAACTACTAAAACTTGTATATTTTATTCGCGCGAGCACAACAGTCTAATGAGCAGCGCCTTCCTGACCAGAAATTACTTTTCTTTTAGACCTACCTACACGTGTAGGCCTACATGGTTAGGCCCAGTGCCCTGTCATTATCAGTGTAGGGAATATAATATAAGGCTGATAAAAAATGTGCTCGAGGAAAACATGTGGGTTTTAGGAGTTCCACTGATTATGAAATCTGGCAAGCTTCAGCAAATTATCCTTTCTCTATAGTGGTTCAAGGAAGGCGACACACTTTTGCCCCGCTCTCGGTAAAGAGAAAGTATGCTTAGAGTTTGGTACAGGGCTCCTCACCGAAGAACGATGGAGGAAAGTCGCGAACCATAGCCTGGTTCCATTTAGGAGCGCTGTCTTGTGCAGAGCGCTTCAATTTGGTTGGTCTTATAACCCCACAGTCTTTGCTTCTTAGAGGCAATGAAGATTTTCTTCGAGAAAATGACGCGGTCCGTTAGTATAATTGTAAAGCTGTCGGGCTGCACGCTCCCACGTGTATTGGAAGTTCTTTCGATTGGGGACGCCAGGTGCGTTTCAGAATAAGTGAATTACCCGTGAAAACGCTTACAACTGCAGTTTGTTATCTCAAAGCGGGATGGCCGTTTCGTCAGGGTAGAGTCAGCATGGCGTGGGACCAAATTTATGTCGATACTTTGTTGGCTACAGCTCGTCTCAATTGAAGAGGAATGGTTCAGCGGCGAGTTGAGAGAACCATATATTTCAAAGAAGGCAAAGACCTCGCAGAAGACCTCCATCTTGACTGGTATAATGGGGCGGGGAAGAATAGAAGCGGTGACTGATGAAGAAAAGAACGCGCATGTGTGCAATCCCACTGAGTTAGAGTATCTGTATGGCCATATGTCTAGTCCAGTGTCTGCTTGAAAGGCGAGAACTGCCCTTGTAATCGCGGCTGCGCTATTTTCGTGAACCCGAGAGCCCATAACAGCGGCATTGACATGTCCAATCAAATAGACCAGCTAGTGTAATTTTTTCGCGCAAAAAGATAAACATCGTACTTGGAATTGCACCAGAGTTGCCCTGGGGATTCCTAAGTTTGCACCCAACCATAAAATTGCAGCAACCGCGCTCTTTAACTCCCTAGAAAAAGGAATAGACATCCACAACCAGGCGCAAATACATACTCGAATCATCTCATCAGGGTCGACGAATCACGAACAGACTGGGATATACGTAACCACTAAATTAGCCTCAATTCCGGCGAAATTACCACCATATGATGATTTGCCAAAAATAAAAATAGATCTCATTAGAAAAAAAAAAACGCGCACCCAGGAAGTAATCGAAAGCGGTGGTCAAAAAGAACAAATATAATGCAACAGACAGAAGATAAAAACACATACAATAGAGATGCCAGTCATATCGCCGAAAGCGGCAAAGAATCAGTTGTGGGCCATGAATCGACACTTGCCAAATATTATTCGAGAGTTCCAACGCATCAAAACGCGGAATTGCTGGCGATAGTGCTTGCCGTAACGGAAATGATACATACGTCTGACACGATTACAATCTGAAGAGAGTGCGAAGGCGCTTGCAGAGGCATTCAAAATAATGACCTGCCTTAACGCATACGCAGAAAGCCCCACGTGTACACACATGCTGACGCCCTTATACATGTAGTATTGGCGTCAAATGAAACGAGCGGAGAGCATAAGTGAAGGTATAGCGGTGCACCGTCCGGTCATCACCATCACCAGGGGTGTTCATCCGGTTTGAACACACTGCGCGATGATGCTTCCCCTTTTAGTTTCTGTTTTGGGTCTCCTTCGCTTGAAAGCGACGAAAGAAAGATCGAAGTAAACGGAAGCTTAAATATCACAGTATAGGGCGAGCTGTATCGCCTAGTGCGGCGAAAGCGTATATCCTATATCGGTGCCAAATGAAACGCGAACAGAGGTGCGTGTTGCACATATTGCGCAGTCATCTTTACTGTGCCTTCGTCTTTTCTCGCTTTCAAGTAAAAGTGAACTCGAGCAGATGCCAAAGTGTCGCAGTATAGGGGAACATCACCGCGCAGGGCAGTCAAACCGGAAGTTTGCGCCTGTCAATTGTGATGGCTGGACGGCGCGCGCTTTACCTTCCGTTAGGCGCTCTGCTGTTCATGTTTCATTTGACGCCGATAGTACCTATGCAATGGGTTCGACGCCTTCAAGGACGGCGATGAAATTTAAGAGCACACCAGCTCTCCCACGCAGAAAATCCGGGACCTCCTATCCTTCGGCCTGTCGAAGACACTCACAACCCCACAAAAGAGCGGAAGGTACAGCCGAACGAAAGGCTACGCATTTTGAAGTCTTGAAGTGAAGGATCAACACTTCTCAACACACCATCCCACACGCATTCGAGAGAGGACGCGTCAGTCATACTAAATGCACAAAGATACTCATTATTCGCGCCACACTATACGCATGATGTTAACAAGGACCCAGGAGGAAACATTTGCAAACAGTGCGAGGTATGCCCATAAAATAAACGCACCTTGTGGGAGCGCCCTGTCAACTTCCCTGTTCAGAAAGACAGTACTTTCTAATATGCCCCACAACCAACATCACGATAGGTTCGGCGAGTGGACTACTCCTCCCACGAAAGCTTGAAAAGCTCTGGTGGCCGCTTCTGGTGAAGCACGTCAAGAACATACCGGGCCTGGAGGAAAGTGCCTACCAGGAGGCCCGGACTTACGCTTGAGATCCTTTGGTACTAATGTTCTTTTCCTCTCTCTCTAGCCTACATGCATGACTAATGTGAAAGACTTGTGCAAATGTTTCGACACTTGAGAGCGTTCACCGTTTGCATCGGTGTCACAGGGGCGAGATATGTTGAATGGTAACGGTATATATTTAGAAGCTCGAAGAGTACATTTGCGAACGCCATTCTTTGGTTCGCTGTTCTTACTTTCTGGGCTGAAAAACTGGGGCTGTAGATGTTTCGGAATAGCACAGAACACGCACGCACTAACTAAATTCGAGCGCGTCTACACCGGAATCATCTGTATAAAGAAGGAATAATTCACTTCTGATTCTTTTGTGAGCTGCGCAGCTCTCGGCCTTTACAACGAAGTGATCTATATAACGAATGATCACGGAGACCCCAAAAATTTCGTTATAAAGGCGTTCAAATGTATATCTCAACTACATGGCTGGTGGTTGAACACCAGCAGATACGGCAGTTGAGCACGAGGGGCGTGAATTCTACCTTATAGCACCGTACATAATCATTAAGAAACATGCTCCGTGTATCGGCTACACAATACGACTCATATTGAAATGCTAGCCCTGTTGCAATGCATGTACGTCATTCCTGATCCTTGCTACATTGTATGCTCGCTACTCATTAAACAGCTATCAGTGAACGATTACGGTGGCAAACCTCTCACCAAACAGTTGCTCTGACGAGGAGGCACCTGGAACGCGAGGTGTAGGGGGCCTGGTGCGTTTAGTACATTCTAAGGGGGTCTTAAGGAATTAAGCGATTCGGAAGCATAGCTTTCTGTGTGATGCTGTATTTCAGAAAAGTGCAGAGGACGAATATTGCTGCATTTTGATATAGTAAATGTTTCGTATCTTCGAAATTTTATTTCATCATATATTGCGATTGCTTTTCCACACTGCATCTTCTTATTTAAAACGGATAGTCTGACTGCGATTCTTGTTGCCAATTTTTCCTTTGTTTATTGGCAAATAGCAATTTCGAAGATTTGCCACGCATCTTTTTTTTTCGTTTTTGCTTTTCGTTACGACATTCATGATGAGGCAACCGCAATTCTTTTTATCTCCGTTTTTTATAACGAAGAAAAGTTCCAGTGGCCTCTCTTAGGAACCATCATTTGAAGCGAAAAGACTATGTCGAGATAAAAAAATGGCCTCCACAATTTGTTTTCAGCTCCGTGCTTGTATGAGATTTCTAGCGTTAAAGTGCTGCAATATAGAAGTGACCGCAAGTATCGAAATAAAGCCTTCATCTGCACAGATTAATTCGAGCCTGCTGATGAATTGCTTGCGAGGGAACAGATCGCGTGCATACTTTATTGATAATTTGCACGCGAGAATGCGATATTAACGCGTGGGTTTTCCAAAGATCGAGTATTTGGCAGTGGTCACGCATTGCTAGAGCCGAAACAATTTACGTCTCGTGAACCGGTTTCGTTTAGAAAATGCTAACACATTTCGCTGTGCTTTCTTCTTTTTCAGTGACGTTTCACATCTTATGCCGCCATCACGGAACGAGCATTGCGTCTGTACACATCTAGCAAAGTAGCCTACAGGGTAACTTGGAGCGGGCCAACACGATGCTCCACCGGCACCACCATCACTCGAGCTCTTTAAACGCATTTGCGTGATTGATGTTACTTTGAATGCCCCAACATGGCTTGCCCGTGAGAGGCCTGCGAGTCGCTTCGCCAAACAAATACACATAAAAAATGAGGTTAGTCTCTGCTGCATCCGGAGTGAGAAATAACACCTTAGTGCTCTTGGTTGATGAGACGGCGACGTTCCTCGAAGTTCGGTTCATCGCGCCAGCGTTGTAGCGCGATTCATATCTTCGTGTCCTTAAAAACCAGCACGACTTCCAGTGTCTCCGTGACGCATATTAGTTGTGTTATAAATATTTTTCTCTTAATATTTTGTTGCGAAGTAGCATGTCTCTGGTATTTAAGAGAGCGTGCCGCGCAACTTACATGGCGCACTTGTCACGAGCACCATCTCTTCTAGTTGCGGACAGCAAACTTACACCTTACACAAATGTTCAGGTATCAATCTTTTTTTAGTCGGATTGCATAAAGCACTCGCACTCTAAACGCTTTTAACATTATTTAAGCATGTAAGCACGAGCTATAAACAAATTAAACGGACTTTACAGAACAACACTAAGTTAGTGTAGGGTACCTGGATATTTTTGCCACTATATTATTTACCAGAGAGGTTTACTATATCATAGAAAGAAAAATGAAACAAGAAGTCATGTAATTTGTTTTTAATTCCGCGCCCATACGCCATCACCCGCGCGTCAATCTAACGACAGAAATGGCAAAGCTTAGGTGAACTTTTGGCCGTTTTACGGCTAGGAAAGTTATCGCCACTTACTAAGTCTATGGTTTTTTTAAAGAACAATATAGTTGTGTTTCTTTTAGTGCACTTTTAATGTGATACTGTCATAGCGACATGGTGAGAGAACTTCTTCGTGGTGTCGCTGTCTGTCATTAGATGTCACATCTTTACTGGTTCAATAATTCCACTATCATGATGGCAAGACCAGTGCTTCGTCATTGAAGAAGTGTGCCTTTCAGCTTAAATGAATATTTCTCAAGAACATAATAATAATATACTCGTAACACAAGCTGATTTTTCTTTCGTTTTTAAAACGTTGCGTCTGCATGCTCTCAAATAACATGGTGCTTTTAGTACATTTCTTCATTTAACTCGTAATGTATATGCAAATTCTACAGTGTCTTCAAGAATGATATAAAAATTGCATGTCAAATATGTGGAATTACTGGAATGACGCACGTAAAGTTTCATGAGAGTTACTGTCACTTAGATGACACGAAACACGACGTTATTCAACTATTGATTTTCCCTCTTACGCTCGTCCTTGAAAACGAAGCACAGTTCAGCGTGACCTGCTGCTTATGCTAAACGAGATGTAAGCCACATGCTAAAGTTCGAAAGTTTACCCCCAGCTCCCAGCTTGAACAAAACACCTTCGAACTCTTTTCGAAGCTCTCGGTCCGGTTATGCGGGCTTACTCAAACATTGGAACTCACGTGGCAGCATATGATAAACAAAGGATTTGCCTCATAAAGGCCCGCTGTATTGTGAACGCAAGGTGGCGCCAGCGAATAGTAATACAGAAGAGGCAGGCTCTGTGCTTTGATTCCAAAAGCAGCGAATAAACTTAGCCTGGTGAATAAAGAAAGTGGGGGCGGTGAAAGAGCATCGCATTGTTTGTGACGCCATTTCGTTGTTGACTGTTTGTTTTCTCTGGACGGTCCCAATATCAACGGCAACGAAAGTCTTTCCTAGCAGAACGCAAGAACAAGGAGTTTTAAATTGTTTAAAGCTGCTCTGTATGTCGAGCCAGCAGGAGCGTAAGAAAACCACCTCGACAGCGTGCCAGGGATAGAGCTAGAATTATGAGAACAATACGCCAAAGTTTGTCAATAATATCCACACATTTCATAGTATTTTAAAGGGAGTTGGTTCAGCAATGCATTTAGCGACACCTTATGTTCAAGAACACTGCATGCTAAATAATCCGTGACTTATCTGGAACGTGTTTCCTTTAATGAGATAATGAACTGGGCTATAGTCATCCATCGAAATACCTTGAATGCTATAAAGTGTTCCTGTAGAAATCCTGAAGGCCCTCCGCAGCACTATTGAGCAGCCCTGGACAAACACGTTGGAGGTTTACTTTTATACTTTACAGCTATTTCACTTTGCCTTTGGTGGCTAGCGCAGTACGGGTTGTTTTCAATCGATTAGTTAAACAGGGCGGTGTTGCTTCAAATAGAAACCCCAATTAAAAAATGTTAACCGTCTAACTGCATTTTTTCATTATTTCCAAAAGGGAATACGTTGCACTTTCGGAGCGCAAGCCCACAAGTGCTCAAGGCAATTCCTGTTAAGCACAAACCACGAACCAGCATTTTTACATTTTAAATTATACGTGTTTTTAAAATTGTTTCCAAATTAATTAGCCCTATTATTTTGCATCACCCGGGTATGAGTGTCGAAATTAGAGAGAGAGAGAGAGCAATATTCACCGCCTACGCACTGTCAATGGTCGCACCCATTTCTCATAAAAGCATGAATATTAGCGTTTTAATATTCCCTATTCTACTTCCACAAGACACCTCTTGCTCACTTCTATGTTTTGAAATACAGCCTCTTCTTGTTATCCCCATGTGTGTTCCAACATCGAAAATAGATTCGCTTATCTACTGTTCGTGCGATGATGCTACGGCAATACGTGTAAGAACAATTTAGGTCACCTAAAACTTACTGAGAGCACTATGATGCACAGTTGCCCCACATGATTACTTTGCTATCATTCAGTAATTACCTTTCGAACGAACTGGGAGTAAAGAAAGAAAAGATGCCGGAGTTAGCATGCATCGAATATAGAGTGCAAATGACAGCTGATATCATTCAAAGAGCGGATGCAACAATCCAGATTTTAGAAATATGTCAACAATGCTACATCACGTTGCTTTCGAAGAGATATACGACACCATAGCAGGAGCAACCGATACAATTAGAAAGCAAACGAGACGAACTTGGTATACACTATTTCAGTGAAAAATACGTCAAGTTTAAGTGCTAGCTAGCTAAATTTTTTCAAAATGAACAGACTGTTCAAAAAGAAAACACGTAAGAATTATGTTGTCACAAGCAATCAAAGCGTGCGAATGCAGATTTCTTTCTATTTATTGATCTTCTTTTATTATATATTCTGTAGAATTCTACACTTTTTCACTTTGAAATGAAGTTCGTACTCACTAATGATACGTGGCTACACTACTGGAACGTTTTCGAAGCTAACCTACAGCAAATGTAGCGCAATGGTCACCAGCAGATCAGAAGGCGCCGTCAGCTGCTTTACTATTCCGATAGAATTTATATGGACACTCCCAGTGCATTTTCGCCGCCGCCGTAATGTGCCATATAAAGTCCAAGAGAGATAACACCATAACGGAGCGTCGTATGCTGTATGTGCCAGTGAAAATACGTGAAGGAAGTTGACGATCGCCGCTCACTCTGGGGCGCGAGAAGGTGGAAAGCAAAGGGCAAACGGGGGCCATCTTCCTTTGCGAGAAAGGCCGTGGGTGGTGGGGGTGAGGAAGGGAGAGAGGGGGCGGCGTTCAAAGGGAAGCTCCTTAGTTTTCGAAGCGGGATCAGGATGCGGTAGAACAGGGACTTATAAAGCGAGGTGCGCGGTGCGTTAAAGCTACGGAAACGATGGAACATGTTTTATTAGAATGTGAAGATACCTACGCAGCTGTCGGTTTAGGCTCCTCTGCCGACCTTGCAGCCCTTGGGTTTAGGGATACCAGGGGGAAGTAAACACGGGCGCAAAGATAATAGTAGGAGGAGATTAGAAGTTTTGATGGCAGAAACGTAGGGAGACCTCAAACAACGGAGGCGCCCAAAAAAAGAAAGTTCTCAGTAATACTGCGGAAAGTTTGATGCTGCGAATTCCTTTATTTTTCTTGTGTGTGCGTATTGGTGTGTGTTTTCAAAACGATAGGTAGGACAATAGGCAAAATAAGAACGAGAGCTTGGAGACGCAAACTACCACGCCGTTTCAAAGGGGACGCTCATAACATCCATCCATTCATGCCGAGCCACTGTGGCGCCTCCTAATGGTCGGTCCCAATTCATGTGCACCTTTATCTTGACAGGGGCTTCAGTTTGCTCAGGGATACCGTGAACGAGTATTCTCATGTAAAAACACATTGTCCTCCACATGCAACGCAGTACTTTGCAGGTTGGCGTGTAGTCTCTTCTCCCTAAACATTCTGACGTTGCAATCTCGTGCTGAGCAAGCAACGGACCGCGAAGGCAACCTTCACTAAGCTCAAAGCGCGTTTGGCAGCCGCAGACATCCTGCTTACGTTTGCGCAGGAAGAGGCAAACGCAAGCAATAAACTATGCGAGCTCAAAACACCCGGGGAGCAATGCACCATCGTGAACTTTTTTTATGCATCTCCTAAAAGAGCGAGGATCTTTTCATAGCCTAGGGCGTTGATGCTTGCACAATGTCCATATAAAGGAGTCGATTGCTCTGTACGTGGCATGCAGGCATAGAAACGTGTGTGTTTGCTTCCACGCTTCCATGCTTTCTTTACTTTTTTTATTTTCAGGCGGTTCTCACAATAAAAGAAAAAAAAAGCAGACAAGCACTTACGGTGAAGTGTGTGCTGACACTCAGTCGAGCTTTCATTGGTAACACTCGGCAACTTGTGGACACGAGGCGTTGCCGACAGAGAGAGGAGTGAAAAGGGATTCTGTGCGACGACAATATGAATAAAGCTAAAATGGAACAAATGGCACAGGCTGGTCTGGAAGTGCGGTCTTGTGTAAAAGTGGTGTCTCCGTGCACAGTAAGCAAATCTGAAGGCCGTGCATGGAACATTCGCTAGAATACATGATAGGGAAGAATTGTCGTCCAGCCGAGGGTAACACGGAGGTCACTAAGAATTCTTGGCGTTTCACGAAACTTTCGCATTTGCGGTTTTGCGCAAAATCTAGTATTCACTTATTGGGTGTATTGTATTCTTACAACCACTCGGAAACATTATTTTTTGTACACGAAACGAATTTCCTTACATATCCTTTACTGCACTAGTTTGAGAAAATATAATAACCTCACGTATGTGGCCTCGCTGGCAACGTGTACTCGCCCTCCGCGGTTGAAGGCGGTGGCATCCCGAACTAGCGCCCCGGTGTCATCGCATTGCGCAGCAGTTGTCAATTTGGCCAAGAAAGGACCTTCCGCATGCCTGCCTGCACGACCTTATATTTCGCGAGGGATCAGTTATAGCCCGCAAAGAAACTTTACGTTTCCCTATCGAATTCTTAAGAGAGACTGGTTTCATGGACCTATGGTGAAACCCTTCTGAGGTATTGTAAGAGACGCTCGGGCGAGGCAATTGCAGGTCTTGATCGCCAGGCTAAACCCGCCTGTTGCTACAATTCACCACCACCACCACCACCCCCACCCCATCAATTTGGCCTTTGCGCATGCGCCTGTTACTAAGTGCAGAGTTATCTTTTTTTGTACAGCCTTTGTGGTAGGAGCACCTAGTGAATTGTGTGATTAGTTCGATTCAACGTCCAAGGACGACACTAGGACAATTTGATAAGGCATCAAAGAGGACTCCGCAGTTATCAAGCTACCTGGTATTCTCTAATACGCACCTAAGTCAAAGTACTTCAACTTTCTTGTATTAAGCCGCTCTCGAAATGCAGCCGTCAAGACCAGGAATCGTAAACGCTGCGACATACGACTATAAATCACATAATCGGCTAAATTTTGCACACCACGTGATTGTGGAACGCCCTTGCCGACATGGCCCACCTGATACGAATTGTGACACAATATGGCGATACAATGGAACGAGTTGTCACAACCCTGGTCACACCACGCTGGTATCAGGGTGCCCTCATTTTATCATATAGGCCGCTAACGAGTCCCCATTTTTCATAGCATTCCACTGAGCTCCTTCATAGGCTTCCACGCCCCTCCTTCCTAGGTTTCTTTTCTTTTTATCGTTCACCAGAAAATGTTTTGTGGAGAAATGGCAAGACAAACGGGATAGAGGGCGACTTCCTCTTTCTTTTTCCTTTTTCCCTGGAAGCAGGCAAACATAGGTTCGCCTAGCAGTGAGATTCATAAATACCTTCTTGACAATTAGTGACCATGCACCGACGTGAGGAAACGTATCTGTGAAAGGTACAAGTGGAAGATTTAGATTTCTTTTTTCCATATAGTTGAGTGTCTTACCAACTTCGATAATATTTAGGCTGCAGCTTTTCTTCATTTTAACGATTTACGTAGGCGTTTTAAGTTTTTTCCCCAACAGAAACAAAGCAGCAAAAATATTGCAAATTGCTTTGAGTAACGGCTTCATTCGTCGGCGCGGGACGTTAAAGCAGTCGCCTCTAAATCGATAAGACCTCTGAAATGGATTCAGCTCCTGAACCAACGTCTGCGCTATTCCTTCTTCAGATAAATTGAGGGCAAGAGGCTGATACAGTCGTCCTAAATCACCCATATGAACTATTGGCGGTTCTCAGCCTTACCCGTCATCGTAACATACGTTTTCAATGCGAATTAGGCGAAATGTGTTTCTCCGAAATTTTAGAGTTAACGCTGCGCCACCATATCTATAATGGTTGCTTCCTTCAAAAAAATCCGGTTGTTTACCGCCTTTAAAGCGAATTAGGTATATGGAAGCGATTGCAGCACTACAACTAGGTTCATTTTAGGAATCGCCGTCAATTTTAGATCGCTGTCATAGGCGACCTAAACCTTTCACTGAGATCAACTTCGGTGAATATGGGGGGAACGTATAACCTATGCGCAGGCAAAGTTAGGTGTGTTTCGATTGGTTACGGCTTTTCTAAAGAAAAAAAAAGATTGAGCAAGTGCTTTACAGCACTAAATGGCCGTTAAACACTGTTTCACCGGGCACCAAGGCTACTGGACGTCGCACTGAGGTAAAGTTTGTTGAAAAGCGAGGGGGGAAGGGGGGGGGGAGCGTTACGTGCATCCTACGACGGAGCATTTATGTTGCTGGCTTAATTGTGAGCGATTATTAGTGTGGCTTAATTGTGATCTTAAATATCTCGATTAGGTGCTAACAGAAGCATCTCCAGGAACGTGCACAAATTAACTGTCTTCGTGTTTTTTATCTAAACAAACTACTTTGGCGAAACACCTATGAATGTTTGACACTGGGCAATGCGTTGCCGTGTAAACGCTGTGCCCTTCATTATCATGTGTTCAGCCGGCATTCAAAACCTTTTTCGTTGTTTGCTCTTTGTCCTCCGTAACGACACCAAAGTATACATGAAAGTAGTCTCGATTTTCTCAAATTCAGACTGCAAGAACAGGAGGGAACTTGTACTTCCACAAAGATACAGCATGCACCTGGTCATAAACGAAGAATGACGTTTTACGTAATCTCTTCTAAGGCAATTAAAAAAAAGATCAAATTAATGTAAAGCTATCATGCGCAAGGGGCAATCTTTAAACACACGCCACGGACAAAATATTAAAACCTTGTCCAAAGATCTCTTGGACAATTGAAAAAATGTGGCAATTAGATGACAATGCTGCATGTCCGCAATCTATGCGCAATAACACGTCAGAAAGAAGGCTCTTTCTTCTTTAATTATGCGGTTTGACCTGCCAAAGGCATGGTTCGGTTATGAAGCACGCCGTAGTGGGGAATTCCGGAAATTTTGACCGCCTGGGGTCCTTTAACGGGCACCTAAATCTAAGTGAACGAGTGTTTTTGCATTTTTCCCCCATCGAAATCAGGCAGCCGAGGCAGGCAATCGATGCCGCCACCTCGTACTTAGCAGCCCAACACCATAGCCACTAAGTAACCGCGGCGGTTCAGAAAGACGTTCGAGAAGGCAGCTACTTTATCCTGATGTTGAGTGAGCATGGTGCTTTCCTTGCGTAATAGGTTTCTTGTTAACGAGCCTTAAACTCACACCACGCACCGGTAGCTGCGAAAGCGGCGGTAAGAGAGATTGGCAATGTACGGTACCATTCATATAATGAGCATTCACAATCCGTTTACGCCTTGAGTGAGATAGAAAGAATGAGCAAAATACAGGGGAATCGGTCCGTACAATGGTGCATCGCCTAAGAATGACAAAGTACCGAGTTGCCGAATGAACGGCCGTAGATGTGTCAAAATAGCTCTTTAATGCATTGACGAGAACTTCCGAATGCGCTAGAATTGTCATTACTTTCATTTGAACTCTGACATCATATGAATACCTTTGGGCTCAAATCTACAGAACTGCATTCCACTGTCATGGTATTGCGGGTGCCATTTTTTGTTCTGCCAGTCGTTCCTGAAGCTTCGAACTGTACAGCTTCCTCTCCAATTTCTGCGTTAACTTGCCCGTTGCGGCTTGATAAATTCAAGCATCTCGCTTAAATTTTCACGCTGCAGAGAAAACAACGCTCAATGCCACCAACATTGATTCCATTCTTTGCATACGGTCTACACTTTTCATATTCAAGCGAAAATCAAAAATATCCTAACAACGGTGCCCCCATCGAATATATTTAGAGGTTATATTCTGCATGCCTCGTGGAAAACTTTCCTTTTTTGAATGCATGTCATTCTTCATTCCTACATGACCAGCAATGCCACAACGCGTTATTACGGTTTAATGTATAGCAGCAAAACACATCCGCAGGTACTGAATGCCACAGAGGAACTGCTCGTTGGAAAAAGAAATATTTAGAGGAACCCGTCCAGGCAAGCTGGAATTAGTAATAATACATCTAGCGGCCAATTAGCATCATTCATAGGTCGGCACCCACAATAAATGCCTAATTCCTCTCTAAAAGAACTCAGTCCACCCTTTGTGACCAACGTCCCAAAAGAAATGTGTCTTGTTTGGGTCAAACAAAAATCGCCATTTACATGCACAAGCAAGAAATGCTGTTCTACGCATCATAAGAAATTTGAAAGAAGACATATATCGAGAAGAGAAGTTCAATGGCAAATCAAACATTGTTTCTACTGTACTATGCTAGAAAGAAGAACTTCAATGTGTTCAAGGATAATCATTCGTAAACCAGGAGCGTCGAAGAAGTTTCAAGTTCGCCGGAAAAGGAGCTTCGCTGGCCCTTTTAATTGAATTCATTTACTTGAGCATACTGGAAATGTTCGCAACTTTTGTAAGCTGCTTTTCTACCTTTATCTGTTGTTGTAAAATAATGATAGAAAACTACACATGCTATGCGTGCAATATTCTTTATTTTACTCCCACACAACGTGAAATTTTATGAAATGTTTCTCTTCATGCATTACACCGTTCATGCGCTATGCTGAAATGGGATAATGCCACGAGGACGAAGCCGATATGTTTCTCGAATAAACAATAGTGCAGAGAGGCTACGCAGAAAAAAAAATACGGTAGATATTATAAATATGCTTAACGCTTCTACACCCATTCTATCACAGTGGCACGTATACGTACTCAGGTGTTTGGCCGACAGCGGGCATATATGTTGCCTAAATATTAGGTAGGCCAAACTACATAAAAGAAATTAGAAAGCGTTCAAAAGCATGCGCCATCCTTTCAAGAAGTGTGCGTACCTAAGAAATGCACACGAGCTTCCATTATGCGTACAAGTTTGATGTCACGTTAAAAGTTTGATTAAACAGAGCACAGATGCACTCAATAGCCCAATTTCGTCCCTGTACGTGAAGCGCGGAAAGAAAGGGCTTTGCTGGAGATTGTATCAGGCGCGTATAATGTCGAAAGATACGCACATGGATGTGGGGCAATCCGTCGAGATACTGGCCGATGGACATCAAACCATGCTGGGTTACACGAAGAAGGCTTATCTTTAAGATAAGTAAATGATCAAAGCTATGCTAAGTACAATAAAACGATACTCCTTCTACTATAGACTGCATCGCGCCTAAGCGTTGCAGGCTCAACGCAAACCATAACTGTAGCGTTGGCGCAAACCATGCCCAAGTCGAGACAAGCTATTTCCAGGTTTTACCTTCTCATTCCCCTCTGCCCAGCTGAGGGTAGCAAACCGGACGTCCTTCTAGTTGGCCTCCCTGACTTTCCTTGTTTCTCTCTCTCTCCTTCAGGTTTAAGAACACGGAGCAGAGAAAGTTGGCCGTGACGAACTCATGGGGAGACTCTCCCTCCCGATAACAGCCTTGCGAAGCACGTGTTTTCTACGAGTGCTGCAGACATCGCACCAGTAAAGAATTCGGGATCCGTGATAGTCTGAGGCGTTTGAGTAAGAGTAAGCTTGGGGATCGTGGTCATCTTTCAGGGTATTTCTCCTGAACAGCATCGAGGGCCTAATTGCACAGTGCACAAGGCCGCGTCCCCTTACTCACTTCCGCTCGGAGGTGCCTCGCTATTTCCGATCCATGACGAAAGCGACGGGTTTCGATCCTCCGCCATGCCACGGCAGCGGTGGAGGTCCTCTTGCAGCTTTGTGCGGACGCGGATTTTTTCGAGAAGTACCCGACAAGGAGGAGAGAGCCTTTCGGGAGCGCAGTAAACGCGAGAGGGAAACCACTCACCCGCCTACTAGCTCAGCGTGGATTGGGGTCATTTGTGTACTTTGTTTTGCCATGATTAGGAGCTTTTCAATATTGATGCACTATCGTGTCTTACTGGTTGCAAAGCCAGCAAAATTGTGTTGGCTTCAGATTACGCGAAGAAAGATTCTTACAGATTTTAAAATCCTAAATGTTGCGTATATAGCAGTAGCGCTGACCACAAGTTCTTGCGTGTACCATTCTTTCAAGAGCGTTCTAATCCCCCCTATTTGTTTCCGCGGTTTGTGTAAAAGTCCTGTCATGGTTCGCGATACGTGTGTGGAGTACGTGCGACCGTCATCAGCGCCGCAGAGACAACTCTTGGAGAAGTGTCTCTCTTCAGCTAACGTATTCGTAGTGTCAGCGTAGTTTCCGGTCATTACAGCTGTACGCGATTGTTTTCGAAGTTTCTCCGCAACTCCGAAGTAGAAATAGGATGTGCGCATCTGAAAATGGCTGCCGCAGTTTTAGCTAAGTTCTATCATACTGTGTGTGGTGAAAAGAGTGGACACGAAAAAAAAAAAGAAATAATGACGGAGGGGACTTGAGTTTCGGCGAGAGTCAGGAAATTGCCGGCCCTTTTTCGTTCTTTTGTCTACGTCGCACTGCAATAAAGTCATCGCGTGCATGCCGCTTGTTACCATGGAGACAGAGTGAGGTCAGAGCCGAGTGCGAACAAAATTGCTTCCCGAACAAATAAACACAAGGTGCGTCGTGGCGAAATACAGGCTCGGCTGACGGACAGAGCGTATAGTCACTGTGCAGTGAAAAACTTGTTAGAGCAGACGTGTATAATGGAGGTGAGTGAACGAAAAAGTGCAAACACGGGCTAAAGACTGCCAGAGTATGGCAGCTTTTAGCTCAGGAGGACGGCTCTAGTGTATGCTAGAAGAATTAATAACGTTGAAGTTGAAGTTGACATGGGGCGATCTAATTATGGGCCGAGTGAGAAGAAAAAGTTGCACACGTAGTTAGGTTACGCGCAATAATACATTTAAAATTAAAAAAGAAATATTTGTCCTGGAGAAAGTAAAAGGAAGAAATAAGGTGAAGTCTAATTATTTCGTATATTACACCAATCCATGTGAGAAAGGAAAATTAAGAAATAAGACAGACTGGCTTAGCAAAAAAGCTCTCACGAAAAACACATATCTCTGAACATTATAAACGAGATTTTAACAATTTAAGAATAATGTTACTTAACAAGCGATGTGCTGTATATAGATAACTGCGGTGTCGCCCTGCTAACAGCAAACCGTCATGCACTTTGATAAATTAATATGTTTAACATTTACTGACGTACTTTTCCTTGTGTTCAAGAAATGACGTATGTCTGGGAATTGCCCTGACCAATATTAATACACTGGCTGTTTCAGCTAACACTTTCAAAAATTCTTAGAGGTTGCTTGCGTCAAATAGGAAAATTCTAGTTGACGAGGTGGTATACTCGACGCGGCTGACACTACTTGCTCGAAAAATTGAAATGCATAGTCAACTAATTAACAAACTACTAATTAATATTTTAACTAATTACCTTATGACCCATATTGCTATTTACAAATTACAGCCGAGGAGTTCGCAAGGTGGATCCACTTGGAAGGAATTCTCAGGATGACCCCAGTTTCGAGATATTAATTCCCGAACTTTGCGGAGAAACGCATTGGCATTCCAGTTACTTTTGTGGTTGAATGCATAAAACTCCGTTTATTTATGAAAGTAACTGGAACGCGAATGGATTTCTCCGCAAAGTTCTGGAACTATTATTTAGAAACTGGCGTCATCCTGAGAATTCGTTCGAAGTGGATCCGCCTTGCGACTTCCACGGCTAGAATTTGTAATTTACAATAGGGGCCATAAGATGATTAGTTAAAACTGAATTTCTGAACTGAAAACTGAACTGAAGTTCAACAAATGTGCTGTTACCTGATCCTCCCCAGCTGCCTTCCCCGTTTGCATAGCTCCCAAGGCTTTCTTTACTTCTTCCGGCGTTTCAGTTTCGGTTTATTCTTCTTTATATACAATGCATTGGTGAGATACAATATACAGATGAGGGTCCCAAAGTCAAAGACTGCAACGGGACCCTCGAGATTGCAACTTGTGGGATCTCAAGTTCCTCTAGACTATTCTCTCTTCCATTATCTTCATGGGCGCCACTGGTACTCTATAAATCTCCATAGAACTCCTCAACCACTTGAACTATCTCATCAATATTAGTAATTGTATTGCTGGCTTTGTCTGTTAACGCATACATCTGATTCCTGCCAATTCCTAGTTTCTTCTTCACTGCTTTTAGGCTTCCTCCGTTCCTGCGGCATTGTGTTACATGTTTATAATAAATGGATAGTAATCCCATAAGTAAACTTAAGCCAGCTATTTTCATCTTGATGCGGATATGCCCAAAATAATGGCTGGCTTTTAAACATGTGTTATTACAATCTATAAAACCCTACATCGAAAAAGACGCGCATGGTACATACGACCTGTATTGGACAAAGTATGAAATCTCGTACCTTCCAATGCAAAATAAAAGTTCATTGTCTGAAAAAATAAAAGTTCATTGTCTGTCTGTTCCAATACAAGTTCACACGGACATTGAGGATTGTGCGATGCGCACGGGTCATTCTCAATGCGTGGCAGGGCGAAAGCTCTTGCTGCTTCTGCAGCTACAGCGTGTTTCGGCCAACACGTCCTAAGGTGACAACAAATGAGCAATCCACGCGAGGTTCCATTAATAACAATCAGTCGAGTGGAACATTTTTCTAACTACGCTCGCGCGAGCTCCTCTCCTGGGGATTGTCCCGCTGTTCCACGTTTTCTCGGAAGAACACATTGCGCCGTGCAGCCGAAGCACACAGGACGTGACGCCACCGCGAGGCAGCAGAATTAGCGACGAGGACTGCGTCATGTGAAATTGATAGTCGTAGCCTATTATCTGGCCCTGGACAACAACGGCTGGGTCTCATTACCGAGAGGCTACTGCCGCAATAGGAAGCGAAGGAAACTGTGCAGAGAGGTTGAAAACACGAGCACAGCGTCGCACTGGTGAAACTAGAGAACGAGGATATTGCCTCGTTGCTCTGTACATACGCGCCGGTTCGGACACGGAAAACAGTCTGAAGACCCTCAGTGCGACAGCAGGCACATAGAGATGCAGGCAGATTTTTTGTATAGAGAGCATTGACAAGAATTGATGATTGAAAGAACGCTTCGTTGGTTTTAAAAGGAGACACATAGCGAAGGAGTCCTCAGCACAGATATCCGCTTGTGAACGTGTCCCGGCACTTCTGAAGGTGAACAGACGTGCATATAGGGTGTCCAAGGCAATGTTAGCCAAAGTGTTCAACGAAAGTAAAAAAAAAGGATTGAAAAGAAAACGGTGTAATTTATGATTTCAAGATTCACATTGCTAGTCGTAAGGCTTCTGGTGAGCTAACACGGTAGCTTGGTAATTGTATGCTGCACCGCGGCTTCTTTTAATCTTTTTTGTCGCTTTGCTTAACCGCTCCCCTAAAATTCCCCGGGCCACACGATGTAATGAAGACGTGAAGGAAACTTGACATCCCACACTGCGCTCCCTGCGTCAAGGTGTTCAAATTACTGGCACAGTGTACCATTATGAAGCCTACGCGCTCCGTCACCTGTCCTCGTGAGCTGCCAGGATAACTTTCACGTGATAATTATAGACTAGCAAATTTGAAGAGAATCATACCGCAAGTTTTAAATTTTTCCTTAAGGGGTTTATTTTCTGTGAGAAAGTCGTTACTGCGCCCTGAAACTTCCCGCTGTGCCATGCATAATTTTCTTCCCATGCTTTACTCGTAGCCGTACCTATGAGAAAAGCGTCATCGTTAGGTCGAACAAAAGAAACATTATTGCAGCGTTCGTAACTAGAACGGCAGTAGAAAAGAATCTCAGTGAGGCGGGTGTCGTCCGCCATTTTATTCTAACTTCTTCATTTTCACTTCTCCCTCAGCACTCTTCTGCATCTTCTTTCATGCATCCAGCGCAGACCGCTTCACCCTTCCGGAGTTCTTTTGATTGCACCTCCTGGGGTAATACTTGAATATGTTTGCAATAGAGGCGCACTCCGTTTGACTCGAGGCTCCGGTGTACCGGACGTTCTTCAATATTCCATGCTGGGATGCAGTCTTAGTCACTTGAATTGGTCCGTTAAATTTAGAATTTGAAAGTACAGCTTCTTTCCTCACAAGGACGGTCTCCAGGTTGTACGTCCGGTGTCCCGCTACTGTGTCTTTTATCAAAGTTTCTCTTCATGCGGCGCTTGTGGCCCTCCTGTATTTTTTATAGTTTTCCCTATTTCAGCGAGTTCAAGGTTCTCTAGGAGGCCCTGCTCACGATCTGCAGGAAGTATGGGGGCTATACCCGAAGTGGCAAAATGAGTGCTGCAACCTAAACCAGTGGTGTACGATCGGTTGTGATGTTTCACAGCCCTTCCAGCCATTGGAAAAGTCTCGATAAATCTTCAGATAGTGTTTGAAGTCTCGTGTGGCACGTTCTACCGGGCTGTTTGTGGCCGGGTGGCATGGACAAGAATACTTGATCATTATCCCGTGCTCCTCTGCCCACTTTGATAACTTGGCACTCCGGAAAGGCAGACTAGCGCATTTGTGCGTTTAAAACATTCAGCCTTCAGGGGATCTATTATGCTGTTTGCATCTTCTTTGTCAGCCTTAGCCGCAGTCGTCCTTGTGCACTCATCTATGGAGAGCCTGAAAGCTTGCGTTCGCTTGACTCCTTCCCCCTTTTTGACCTCCGCGAAGTCCAAATGAATTACTTCGAACGGGATGCTTGAAAATTCAGGCTTTGTCATAACATCTGTCAATTGCTTAGATTTAACTTTTTTCACCTGGCAGAGGCGGCAAGTGCGGATGTAACGGCTGATGCTTTTTATGCCCGGCCACGTGAATCTCATGAGCTATTCATTATAAGTGCACCAAAAGCCATCATGTCCCCCCGATCCAGGAGTGTCGTAGTACAGATTAAGGATCCTTGGAACAATAGTTGGTAGTACGTGATACTGTTCATTGATAAACTGGAGCGTTTCTGTAAAATTCCACATTTTAATATGATTGATTGGCTCTAGATTCTTGCTCGATTCGTGAACGAGTAATCTTGATAGTGCGTCAGCGTTAGGGAGGAGCGGGCCAGGACGGTGCGAAATTACGAAATCAAATTGTTGCGATAGTTCACCCATCTAGCAATGCGGCCTGTTGGCTGGACCATGCTCAGAAGTTGAGTCAGTTCTTGATGATCAGTGAAAAGTATAAAGTTGGCGCCTTCCAGGTAAGTACACATGTAATGCACATCTTTTAAGACCGCCAGAGCTTCCTTTTCTGTGGTAGAGTAATTAATATCAGCAGGTTTCAAGGTATACCTATAACACTCTACAACGTAGTGTTTGGTTTGATCAGCTTGTTTTGAGGGTTTCTGATCTAGAGCTATACCGGTAGCATAGTGTGATGCGTCCGTGTTTAGCAAGAAAGGCAGCGAAAAAGTCGGTATTCGCAACATGGGGTCCGACGATATTAGTTTTACAAGCTCACAATAGACAGCTTCGCATTCCTCGCCCCATTGAAAAGGCACGTCATTCTGAGTTAAACGTGTGAGGCACTTTGTTCTCAGTGCATAGTGTTTGATAAACGCCCTGAAGTGTCCTGCTAGTCCAAGAAAAACGCGCAGGGAGTGCACATCATAAGGCATTACCAGCTTGGAGATTCTCTCTACCGATTATTGCTTGGTGATTTTAGCGTGTCCATCAAACACTCTGCCAAGAAATACTACCGTATCTTGAAAGAACGCACTTTTCTTGAAATTGACTGATTTGGGCAAGACTGAGAGCGTGAATAGCTTTTGAAAGATGACTACAGTGTTCTTCCTTTGTCTTTGGGATCGAATCCCGGCCACGGCGGCCGCATTCCTATGGGGCGGAATGCGAAAACACCCGTATGCTTAGATTTAGGCGCACGTTAAAGAACCCCAGGTAGTCGAAATTTCCGGAGTCCTCCACTACGGCGTGCCTCATAATCATAAAGTGGTTTTGGCACGTAAAACTCCATAATTTATTTTTTTTCCTTTGTCTTTGAGTAGATGATGATGTCGTCGTTGTACACATTGCAAAATGTGCCCAAGTAAGGTTTCAGAATGTCGGTCGTAATCTTCTGGAACCACGCAGGGGAGTTTTTATAACCAAATGTTAGCCGATTGTACTCAAACAAATCAAACGGGGTTATGAACGCAGTGAACGTTTTCGTTTATTCACTTATTGGAATTTGCCAAAAGCCCTAAGAAAAACGTAATCTCAGTCAGACGGGTGTCGTCCGCCATTTTATTCTAACTTGTTCCTCCTCACTTATCACCTAGCTCACTTTTTCGTCTACTTTCATGCATCCAGCGCAGACCGCTTCATTTATTACTTCCGATTCGGCACTTTTTTTCCATTAGCCATTTACTCTTTGTCGAAGGTTTACGGGCTGCGTCCACTTTGCCTTTCTTTCAGACCACGTCACAAAACCGTGAAAACTCCCCCCGTCAAAGTGACCTGTACGCGTTAAAGATGCATTAATATACCGAACTTTTTTTTTTCTGAATAGCCGTAGACTGCCCGTTCCGAAAGGAATCGAACATGGCTGTTGGCCGTTCGCTCAAACGTGGGTACTCGCACCTGCCGGAGAGCATGGATTTATTGGCGTGTATTAAAAGTTTTGCGTTGCAGTATAACGTTATCGAGCCCTCTCAGCTAGTATACGACATTGCTCTGTCAACTCGCTGTTGCTTAGGGTCCGTTTTAGCGGCATTTTTAGCCTTGCGTTGCACGCCACTGCGATTTTTGAGCAGCCACCACAAGCAAAGTAAGGAATGGCGGACCAATGGCAGACGCCGGCACCACCCTCCTCATCCTGCAGTTATCTATTTTCACTGCGCTGGCGCAGCCCCATCGACACCCTCTCCACTTGAGCGTGCTCCTCGCCTCTTGTGAGCAAATTAGATAGGAAAAAACCACTCAATGTAGGCAATGTTATTTGTTTTTAAAGCGAACAAAAGTTCCCTCCTACAAATTAGGAGAGCGTTTGATTGGGCTATTCGGACGAAGCTGCGGGTTACCGCCCTGTGCTTGCGTCGGTGGTTACTTCAATTTGACGTACTGGTTTACTTCGAAAGCGCTGACATATGTTGACATTACAGTTCACCAAGGTAATCCAATTTAGGGATCTTTCGTTTCAGCGACAACACTGACACAAGGTTCACCTACAACGTTTTGAAAACTAGTCACGTCAATTTCGAGCATCTTCAAGTGCGAGGAAGCCCTGAGAATATTTTTTCAAAAGGAGCGCCGAACCTTATATCAAACTCTTCTAGTACAACTTGTAGTTCTGTCCGCCAGGTCCTTCAGTCAGGAACGATTGATCTAGAGCTTTACACTTCAAAAACGGTATAACAGTATAGACTATGGCAAATCAGTTCTGTGCAAGTCCGCAAGGTGGGGGAAAGTACTTGAAAGGGAAAAATCGGCGTCCACCACAGAACTGACTTGCCATATTCAATGTCCCAGTGCCTCGTGCTGTCGAATAATTCTCCCTCGCTCTGCAATCGGATGGCGTCCTGGCTAGCTCAGATGGCAGAGGGACCGCCCCGAAAAGACGTTGGTTCCGGGTTCGAGTCCCAGACCAAGACTAATTTTTCCTCAACCACGAGGCTTTCCTCCTGAAAAACCTGAGTGTGTTTTCTTTGTAGCTTCGTGCTACAATTCGGCTGGATGCCTATTTTCTTTTTCAAGTATGGAACATTTTCATCGCCTTTTGGTAGCTAGCACGAGGTCTCGAAGAACCACTGCGTAGCCTTTCGGTACCTAACACGAGGTCTCGAAGAACCACTACGTAGCCTTTCAGTAACTAACACCAGGTCTCGAAGAACCACTGCGTAGCCTTTTGGTAGCTAGCACGAGGTCTCGAAGGACCACTGCGTAGCCTTTCGGTACCTAAGAAGAGGTCTCGAAGAGCCACTACATAGCCTTTCGGTAACTAAGACGAGGTCTCGAAGAACCGCTGTATAGGATTTCGGTAGCTAACACGAGGTCTCGAAGAACCACTGCGTAGCCTTTCGGTGTAGCGCTAACTACAGTATGGGGAAATTTCTCTTCGCTGCGCAAACATGGGACACGCATCATATCCCGCGGAGCGTGTGCATCTTGTGAACAACGTTGGCTGTATCGGCTTTTATTCAACGAAGAGCAGCGCCGTCTCTGAATTTCCAGCCCGAGTTAGAAAATGTTCCCACTATCCGATACCTTGGCATAAGAACTAATACACAAGAGTGCTCGTGTGTGGGCAAAATGTAACCCCGAAACATCTAAGCGCCCATAGTTACAAAATATTTGCGTCAGCCACCGGCATCGTTCTCTTGCATCTGAAGTCTAATAGAACTGAAATCTCTATGCTATGTCTACGCTAGCCTCTCGTATGAGTATGACGCCACCGGTATTTCTCCACACAGCGATCATTTCGATTGGTGAACGAGCGTGATATATATCAGTTTTGAGCTTCGACACTGCCTTTCAAACCCTGTAAATCAGTAATATCGAAACGGGACCGCATCAGAGAAACTGACGGCTTTTTGCGAGGACACAATTCCCTCAGAACGAGTGATTGCTTTGCAGATGACGGGACAAACATGACATAAAATAATGGTTTTCATCTTCTTAAAAAAAGAAAAAGCGACACTGGCCAACGCCGCAGTAAGACTTCTCATGGTCATGCTACATGCTCTATCCTTGTGCCATAAAGCATAAACAGATCTATAATCCCGCATCTACCACTGCTTCGGACACTCGAGCAGTGCAAAGCCGGTCACTTGACCACAAGTTTGACTCGTGACACGTTTGACTCGCACTGCACGGTATGCTGCTATTAGTAACCAAAACCATTTTTGTCGTGGGCGGAAAACTCGTGCAACAGACAAGGTAGTCCTGCAATGCAACTACAGGTAACAATTTCAGCTCTTGCCAAAACAAACAGCACAAACAGCAAAACTGATTCCGTAGCCAAACGGTACTAATGCTGTAAGGATCATCTCATGTATTCCTAATTACCTATTAGTACTAAATCACACCTTAGAATTACACTGAGAGTGCTTCAGTAACGTCTTATTTGTGACACGAATTGTCAAAAATATATAACTGATCTGCCTCCGGTGGCTCCGGTGCCACCGGTGGCTAAATGCCTCCGGTGGCTCAAACTAAAGTTCATTGAAAAAAAAAATATCCGCCTGTACTCCACACTCAGAAATTGGCTGTACAGCTGTGCAGTGGCTGTAAAACTCATTCGTCTAGGCCGACCACCAAGTGCAAGCGCAAGTGCCTCATTGAAGTAATGCTTCAAAGTGCTTCAGAAAATGCGTAAAGTACGTCTTACACACAAGCTGCAGACATGATAGCTTCAGATTGTTATTCGAACATACGAGAAAACACAAATCTATTACACGGGAACTGACAAACAAAACAGCTGCCGTTTGAAGCTTGTCCAAGTGGCCGCAGCTTCTAGGTGTCAGTACCGTTAGCACTGCCTACATCTTCACTCTTGTAGGCCCTCCGCCTAGCTTAAGTGCGTTATTGAAGTAACAAAATTTCCCAAAGTGAAATGTCTCGAAAAATTTGTGAAGTGCGTCTTACACGCTACCCACAGACATGATAGCGCGGGAATGTAATTCCAATATACTAGAAAACGTTATTCTCTTGCACGGAAGCTCAAACGCAAACCCCTTTTCCAGCTGCCGCTCTTTGGGTTAGCATGCAACGAAAAATCCTGACCAACTAGCGGCTGATAACTTCGCTGAATAACAATTCATTACCTTCACTTGACCATTGGTTGCTGACAGCGTGATCTGTCTGGCTACTCTTTCCCCATTTTCGGCGCCAGATCGCATAATTTATCGGAAAGCTTCATACTGCGATCACATGTCAGCGGAACATTTGGCTGTCATCCAGCTAAAACAAGGCTCCCATGCATTCTTCCTACGCTGCCGTGATGCGGAGCACAATCATTGGAGCTGCAGCCTCAGCTCTTTTACGGAGCTCGAGATGAGACCTACAGCAAACCATCGGCGCTAGTTAGCAAGCACTAGTTATTGGATAACGTTAGCGCGAGCGACGTCTGCGGTGTCTTTCACTGAGACTAGTTTATACAGGCACCAGCTGAGCAGGAACGTTTGTGCAAGGAGTATGCGTACGCAGAACACTCATGCCAGCAGCGGAAGGCAGGACGCTCTCCCTTCTCAACCCGGAGCCTTCACCGAGCCCAGCGTTGACGGTGACCCTCCACTTGGATTCGCCGTTTTTGCAGCCAAACGCACTCCCCGTTTCTGGTGACCTAACCGTGTGCGCGCAAACGGTGCATTTATGCTATCGATCACGGGACAGCACGACGGCACCGATGGCAATCGCGCGAACGCTTCTCGCGCACCCGTCTGGCTCCTATTAAATGAAAGTATGGAACCTATCACCGCAAGGATGTATAACTTATACTGGCGGATTCTTGCATAGCAGGCGAATAATACCCATATTTATATAATGTAAACTTAAGCCATGGATTTTCCGTTTCCTTCATATTATGAAATACTAAGGCAGTGTAATTTGAAGCAGCGCGAAATGCCTATACAGATAGATTAGACAAGGAGAACCCATGGATTATGATCTTTTTTTCCTCAAATCTATACGTTCCCGTTCCTAATGCCTCACCAATATTCTTACGTTATAAATCGGGGGGGGGGGGGAATTGTGCAATTTCATGTTTATTTTTTTAACTTGACGACTACATTAAAGGCAATATGGCCTGGCCAGGATAGAATTCTGGTCCATGACATACATTTTTAAGTCCTTACTGCAAGTCTAATAAGCTGCGGTAAAACGACATGAATTCAATATTTTTAGCACACGATCAGTCCTTCCTCTGTTTGGAGGTCTAGTGAAAGCTCGCCCTGCTTTCTTTCTTTTTTTTTTTTTGATGTCGAAGAACGCGATATATGTATGGTTTTCGTCAAGGAATATATCCCGTTCATTTATGAATGGTGGTCGAATGCCTATACATCAATTGAATTGAATTATGAGGTTTTACGCGCCAAAACCACCTTCTGATTATGAGGCACGCCGTAGTGGAGGACTCCGGAAATTTCGACCACCTGGGGTTCTTTAACGTGCACCTAAATCTAAGCACACGGGCGTTTTCATCAATGTATCCCAAGTTGCATAGTCTTGTTCCAACGCACACCAGACTTTTCTGAAGATAAGTCAAATCAATAAGGTCATGCTTTCCACGTTTTCTAGTGTGTACTTATATTTACGGCGTAACAAAATGTGGACGTTACACATAATTATTCGCGCCGCTTCGTTTGCTAAAAAGAACATAATTTCCAATCGGAAACATATAAACACGTTGGTTATTCACTGGCAGCAATCAATCCGGGAGAGGCAACGCTATCCTTCCGGTCCTACCAACGGAACGCTGCACGTTGAGCATTCTGTCTAGTACGGTAGTACCGTCACTAAGGTATTCGCGTATGGCAACGTAAATGGAGCCATAACGAATGCCCAGGGGTTCATTTTTCCTGGGGCTCAATGTCAGATGTATTTTAAGCTGGCTAGAGAAGAGGCGGCGATCGTCCGCAAACTACAGACCGGCATATTCCCATACGGCATCCTGCTGCACACAATGTACCCTGCGGGCTACGCTTACAAGTGCGCCTTCTGCTCTGCGACCAATCCCCTCTACCACGTGGTACAGGAGTCAGGGCACAACACATCGATGCCACACATAACTATACCAACCGTCGAGCAGTGGGAGGCCCAGCTGACAAGCCCGAGTCCTGAAGACCAGCATTATATCTGGTGAGCAGTGCCAGGCTATCGGCTCAGGCCCACAGCATCCTGGACTAGGGGTGGCAGCAAGCTCGGATGACCCCCCCCCCCCCATCGTGAGCTTATTTTTACAAATAAAGTTTATTACTGCTCCTCCTCCTCCTCCTAGCCTTCAGTGAACAGAATTTTCAAGAACTAGTTGCGTGCACACGAGCGTGTAATGTGACCTAAGTGAATTTTGAGACAACACGACGGAAACTGTCGCTTCGAAGTGTTCATACACTTGCGATCGCCGATGATTGCTCGCGAAGAGGACAAAAAATGAAATCAACGTCATGTCCTAGAAGTGACTGAGAAAGATCTGCAACTCGATCTGCTTTCGCTATTTCAAGCGCCTTTTCTGCCGACAACTGCGCAGCGCCCTGCTTTTCCTCTAGCTGATTGCGTTGGTAACATGCAAAAGGCTGCTCTTTAGGGACAAAATTAGCTGGCGCATGTGAATTGCTCGTAACTGATCTAGCTTGGCATGTCCTTCTATGTTAGACGACCAACAACTGGCCTCATTAGGGAAATAGCGACGGTGCTGCCTGGAAAACACACACACACACAAAGAAAAAAGACAGAACACAGACAAATGCTTTGTGGCATAGCACAGGAACAAAGAAAAGGACGCATGTTTTTATGTGGGCTAGACAGAAAGGGCAGTCTGGTGTGACGAAGGTTGCCAGGCGACAGACTGCGGCGAGTGGGCGCGGTTGATAGAGTGGTAAGAGCCTCCTGGTGTATCGCCAGTGTAGTAGTGGCGATTGCCTAATCGCGCTTTTACGAACCCAGCCACAATGTAAGAAGAAAAATTCACATCTGATGGCTAATGAGGAACAACGTAGGAAGCAAGGAAGAGCACTTGCACGGAAACGACTATGCCAATAATAGCTGTTGTTATATTTTGGCACGTTTTCCTTTTCTTGCATTGTTGATGTTCTGAAGCGATAGGCCTGTCGCGAAGTTAGTGTCACATGCAGAGAATACGTTGACTGTTCTTTAAAGCACTCTTACATCGTCCAATAGACAAGTCTTTGTAGCTTCATGTGTTCCTGAGCAATATTCAAGCTACTGAAACGGTAGCACGGCAAGCACTAAATAGGCAAATGTACACAGATGACACATGGCTACCGCTTGTACGACAGCCAAGTGTGTTGCAACAAAGCAAGGTGATTCCCTCAGTCGAAAACGGCGCTTTGCCTACTACCTTATTTTCACAGAAATGGAAGTGCGAGTATCTAATACGCTAGGCCTCTCTCACGTCAAATATCTCGTTGCTGTGACACATCACTTCTCTTCATCAATAACTCTAATCATGTCTCCATAGCATTCTTGATGCAATCAAAACCAAATGTTTAAATAGTAAGTCCCACTGAAAAATTTCTGCTCAGCATTCATCATCATTGCATCAATACTTAGCTTACCTGATATTACTGGGTATGTTAAGGTGCAAGCTATGCGTCCACAGTGTACAAAAAACGTTAGAATGCGTCAATCAGAGGGCGAGAAATCAACTAACCGCTCACAAAATGAAGCAGCGAGAAACAACACCTATTTGACATGTTATATCTAACATAAAAGTGAACGCGCTATTATAAAGTATGCCATTTTTCTACTCGATATTCAAAGAGTAAGCAGAACCTTGGTGGCTGGCATGGTTGGGGAAATAGCGCTAAAAATCACAGGGACAGAGACAAATAGTGCAAAACAGAGACACGGGCGTACTATGTCACTGTGTGCCTGTGTTTCTTAGCGTTGCTTTCGCAACCGTTCAAAGAAGTAAACTCTGCTGGTCTCTTACGGCCTAAACTGGAAAAAAATTGTTGACCACAAGAGTGTTGTGTTGTGTTGTGTTTTATGGCACATAGGCAACTAAGGCCATCATGCGCCAAGCTCAAGGTATAGGGAAATTTTCCGTGTAATTTTATAAAAATGTAAATAATAGTCGGTGGTGTTGAGTGCTTAAATAGTTAGGGTTACCTCATGATGGAGTAAGAAAAAGGTAGTAACAATGGGTACTGATAAAAACTTTTAAAAGGGGTCGGGTAACCTCAGCAGCCATCCTTGCCACAGCAAGGATCTCGAGGCTCCTAACCAATCAAATAAAGTCCTCAGCCTTTTTCTCAGGAATGAGAAATGGCTGTGGTGTATGAGGTGAAGTACTGCGTGATGATTCACATATTTTTAAGAAAACCAGCTTCTGTTAAAAATCTAAAAACGCTAGACATATCCACAATTGCATTATCACTCAAGAGCAGTGCTGGGTGAAAAGGGATGCATTGGTTATAAAATGGGGAAAAGCACTTTTTCCGTAGCTTTTCCAGTTTACAACATGAAATTAAAATGTGATTGACGGTAAGTTCATCTCCGCAAGTGCAAATTGGTTTGTCTTCTTTCTTCAGCAGAAAGTTGTGTGTAATGTGTGTGTGACCTATACGGAGACGGCAGATAATAACTTCCTTGAAACGCTTCTGGTGCACGCATGACTTCCATTCACCTAGAACTGGTTTTATTAATTGTAGCTTGTTATTTATTTCGCTGTTCCAAGTGGACTGCCATTTTTTCCTTGCGTTACTATGCAGTAAGTTCATGCAATCTCTATAGGGCATATTTACATTCTTAATTTGTTTACCGTAAGCTTGAGCAGCGCATAAATCCGCTCTTTCATTGCCTTTTATGCCGACATGGCTTGGTACCCAGCAGAGCCTGATGTTTTGGCCTTGAGCTGTGGCTGCTGTAATGCTGTGTATGAGGTCTCCAAGCAGAGGAGCCATTGCATTTCCAGAATGAAAGGCCCTGAGCACACTCAGTGAGTCTGTGTAAATAACACTGTTGGTGAGTCTCTCATTTACTATTTTTTCTATGGCTACACAGATGGCATAACATTCCGCAGTGAAGATGGAAGCACACTGTGGAAGTCTTACTATTTTATTCCAATTCCCCTGTACAGCTGCGCTTCCTACATAAGCATCTGTTTTTGAACCGTCTGTGTAAAAAGCTTCAAAATTGCTGTACTTTTCTTCAAGTGTGAGGAATTCTTGTATTATATGTTGTTGCGGAATTTCTTTTTTACGGAAGTGTGTTAGAGTGAAATCACAGATTTCAGGAAAATTGTGCCATGGCGGCAGTGGACCTCGCCTTTGGGCAATGTTTGGCAATATGTTTAGCATGCCGAGATTTTGGCACATCTCTTCGAAACGCAGGAGGAGTGGCCTAATAGTTTGTGGTTTGTTGTTAAACAGTGTTCTTGATGGGCACTTTGTAACTATGGGGTAACATAGGTGTTTGGGAAGCGAACAGATTTTTAGAATGTACGAGTTTGTGAGCATGGCTCTTCTATCTGTAAGTGATGGTTCATTGGTTTCTACATGGAGACTGTTTATGGGTGATGTCCTGTATGCACCAGTGGAGAGACGCAAACCTAAATTATCTACTGGATCTAGCCATTTCAGGTACGATGGTCTTGCTGACCCCTACACTATACATCCATAATCCAGGATAGAGCGCACTACAGAGCGGTAAATTTGTAAGAGACAAGTCCTATCGGCGCCCCAGTGTTTTCTCGATAGCACTTTGAGTATGTTCAGGGACTGAGAAGCTTTCTTTTTCAAAGCATTTATGTGAGGCAGGAAGGTGAGCTTCCTGTCAAATGTTACACCTAGAAATTTATGTTCATTTTTTACAGGCAGATCTATTTCGTTCAGGTGTAGGGTGGGATCTATTTGTATGCCTCGTCTGAGTGAGAAAAGAATGGCCACCGATTTCTGTGGGGAAAAACGGAAACCATTTCTGTCTGCCCATGTTGCTAGTTTGTTTATTGTTAGCTGTACTTGTCGTTCGCATGTTGATATGTTCGAGGATGTGCAAGCTATCTGGAGGTCATCTACATAGAGAGAATACATAACGGATCTTGGGATTATTTTCCTGATAGAATTCATTTTTACAATGAAGAGTGTTGTGCTCAAAATACATCCCTGAGGAACTCCATTTGCCTGGATAAAATTCTTTGAAAGGGTTGAGCCAAGGCGGACATGAAATGTACGGTTAGACAAGAAGTCCTTCAGACAGTTCAACATCCTGCCGCGGATGCCTAGTTCAGCCAGGTCCTGAATGATCCCAAACCTCCACGTTGTATCATATGCCCTCTCTAAATCGAAGAAGACAGATAGACAGTGTTGCCTGTGTATAAAAGCTTCACGAACAGTGTTTTCAAGACGGACAAGGTGGTCGGTGGGGGAGCAAGCCTTTTTAAAACCGCATTGATGGACATCTAGGAGCTCCCGGTCTTCTAACACAAATGTTAATCTGATATTCAATAGACTTTCAAAGGACTTTGCTAGACAGCTAGTCAGAGCTATGGGCCTATAGCTGCTAGGGAGTGTGAATGGTTTTCCGGGTTTTAAAAAAGGAACAATAATGGCCATCTTCCAGGCTTCGGGAAGCTTCCCCGATACCCAAACTTTGTTAAAAAAATTTAAAAGTGCTTTCACAGCCGGTTCAGAGAGATGAGCTAACATATGATAATGTATTTCGTCTGGGCCAGGTGCAGTTTGCTTACCAGCGGACAGTACTCTATTAATTTCCTGAACTGTAAGTAAGTTATTATAGGGTTCATTTGTACCGCCACTTGTCGGCAGTCTGTCCTTCAGGTGTGTTTTTGTATTTCAGGAATGATTCTGAATAGTGAGATGAACTGGAGACCGCAGAAAAATATTCACCCAGAATATCTGCCTGTTCTATATTTGTCTGTGTACCAGGGTCAGAGAGAAATGGAACCGTGAATGGGGAGTAGCTGCCATTTATCTTTTTTACCATCTCCCACATTTGTTTTGATGTAATTGTGCTATTTATTGAGGACACGTAACCTTGCCATGAAGTTTTTTCTGCATTACGGCGAATATACCGGGCTTTTGCTCTGAACTTTTTGAACATGATTAAATTTTCCTGCGTTGGGTACCTACGAAAAATTCCCCAGGCTTTGTTTTGTCTCCTTTTTGCGTCTCGGCATTCTTGTGTGTACCAAATTTTGTGATTCTCTTTTACTACTCCTGAAGACTGAGGAATTGCCAGGCGTGCAGCGGTTAAAATACAGTTGGTGATAGCTTCATTCAGTTCATCTATGCTTAAATTATCGGAAACTATTTTATCTAAACTGGCCCTTTCTTTAAAAAGTGCCCAGTCGGCTAAATGTAACTTCCACCGTCGTGGTTTTGTTGGGATGACTTGTGGTGGAGAGGTTAGGCTGATTAATACAGGCAGGTGATCGCTGCCGTATGGGTTGTTGATGACATCCCATTTAAAATCGTTAAAAACAGAGGGTGAGCTAAAAGACAAATCTATGGAACTCATTCTTCCCGTGCTCGGTGAGCAGTATGTACTTTTGCCGGTGTTTAGGAGGCAAACATTATTACTTAAAATAAAATCTTCTAAAATACGGCCTCTCGCATCAGTGTGTGCACTTCCCCAAAAACCGGAGTCGGCGTTGAAATCACCAACAAGCAGGTACGGTTCTGGTAGTTGTTCTAAAAGGGTTTCTAAATCATTAAGTCTTACTGTTAGGTGTGGCTCAAGATATATATTGCATATTGTGATCGTCTTAAAATAGATGACAGTGACAGCAACAGCTTCGTATTTGGTTTTAAGTTTGATTTCTTGGGTTGCAATACCAGTCTTAATTACAGTAGCAACACCTCCAGACAGTCTGATTGCGTGTTCTCGGTCAGACCGAAAGACATTGTACTTGTTTAAAATGTTTTTTTGTTTGGGACCTAAGTTGGTCTCCTGTAAGCATAAAGCCACTGGGGATAGTGTGTTTAACAGTTCTTTTATGTCACTGTAGTTATTTATTAGTCCTCGGCAGTTCCACTGTATAAGGAACGCCATGTTTGATGAGTGTAGTTAAATTTAGGATGCTGCTTTACGGGGTGCCAATACTGGGGTTTTTTTTTTTTTTCGCTCCAGGGAGCTGTGCTTCTGCTGAAGCAGAGGCAAGTTTTGTGTTATGTCCATTGCCTCACTAGAGGCTCTGGACTTCCGCGGTGAACCCGCGGGTGTACGGTTAGTGGGCTTCTCTCGACTGGGGGAAGCCTTGCGGGCGGCCGACTGAGAGGCCGGCGCGCCTTTGTTCAGAGGTGGCAGAGCAGCCTTCGCTGCGTCTGCCGGGGGCGGGAGTGGCCCTGCCTCAGGCTTTGCCTGGGCAGTGGCCGAGGCCTGGTGTGGTGTGCTGCCCCTGCGCACCACATCGGCGAAACTTGTTTTTGCTTTAAATTGAAATGTTGAGGAGTGTCGTTTTCGCGCCTCTTGATAAGTTATGTTTTCCTTGGTCTTTATCGTTATAATTTCTTTCTCTTTCTTCCAGGTCGGACATGATCTCGAGTACGCGGGATGATCCCCTTCACAGTTCGCGCACAGTGGTGCAGCGGTACAGTCCACGGATTCATGAGCATTTGATGAACATTTGGCACATGTTTGGCGGCCACGACAGCTCTGAGAGCCATGGCCGAATCTTTGGCATTTGAAACATCGTCTCGGATTTGGAATGTATGGTCTTACAGTTATTCTAAGATAGCCTACTTCTATGGATTCGGGGAGTTGGCTGGAAGCAAAGGTCAGGATTATGTGTTTTGTAGGTATTTCCTTGTTGTCTTTTCGGATTTTGATACGATGGACTTCGGTGACATTCTGGTCTTTCAGACCATCCAACATCTCTTCTTCAGAAAGGTTCAGGAAATCGTGCTCAGATATTACTCCTTTGACTGTGTTTAGTGAACGGTGAGTAGTTACGGTTACCCGGACGTCTCCAAAGGACACTAAAGTTGGGAGTTTCGAGTATTGTGCTTTGTCTCGGATTTGGAGGAGTAGGTCGCCACTGGCTAGCTTCGTCACCTTGTAGCCAAGGCCCAGGGCGTAAGTCAGAGATTTTGATACTATGAATGGGGACATTTTTCGAGCTGGTTGATCTGGATCTTCACTATGTATGACATGATACCTGGGGAAATGTTCGTTTGTTTTTTGGAAGCATTGGGAAGTTATGTCCTCGGTCCGCACTCTTTTTGGAGTGCGATCATTTTCTGGGGGAGGTGGAGCCATAAAGTGCGTTTAAAGTTCGGTCATGATGCCAGCCGCCCACCATGGAGCCCAACGAGGGGACGGGACAGGAACTCGCAAACAAGTTCTGCCCACGCCAGCTGTACACCTCAACTATAACCTAATACGACATAACCAAGGTAGGTTAGTCACACAAGGTTAACCCTTGCCACCTACGAAAAATTGAAGTGAACAGAAGATACAAGAAGACAGGACAGGTGTGAAAGACGAGGGTAAAGTAAAAGCGTATAGAGGGAGAAGACAGGAAAAGGTGACTGCCGATTTCCCCCGGGTGGGTCAGTCCGGGGGTACCGTCTACGTGAAGCAGAGGCCAAAGAGGTGTGTTGCCTCCGCCGGGGGGCCTTAAAGGTCCAAACACCCGGCCTAAGCTCAACCCCCAGGATCCCCTTTTCCCCGGACACGGCTAAGCCGCGCACGGCTACACGCGGGAAGGTCCAACCCTCGTGTGCTCGGGTACGTGGTGTCGCAACACACCAAACGCCTGCTTACGCAGACGCCCCTGCGGGGTGTTGACCACAAGAGGTGATGCCAAGAAATTAATGAATATTTTGAACGCGAGACGCCGATGAGCGTCTAGTTGATGGGGTCCTAGCAACTCGAGATGTACCTTACCGAAGCTTTGTCGCATGCTGTTTTAGGACATCGAGCGAGCGAACGATCGAGAGAGCGAACGATCATTTTTCTTGTCGAGCGATCTACTACAATTTATTCAGTGATTAAATAAAAGATTCCCTTACCTTTGTGCTTCGGTTGAGCGGCCGCCAACCATAACTCCAGCTAATTCTTTTTAGTATTTGGTAAAAAGCATAATGTAAATATGAAGGAACGTCACAGATTTGACGGTCCATTTGTAAGAAGTACATTAATTATATTTGATTCAATTTTCACTGCATTTCACTTATTTGAGTGAACTGGTAATGTTCATCAAAGACGGCACAAATTTATACCTAGAAGATGAAAGTCTGCCCGACGAAGTTTTTTTGTTTGTTCCAACAAATTTGTGAGAAATTAGGCATGATACTTTCGCTACAACCAAACGTCGGTTCGATGCAACCATAGTACTCCTGCTTCATTCCTGTTTCGTCATCATAGGACAATGTTTCCGCACCATCATAGATCTTCCGAGCGACACTTAAAAAATAAGACCACTTCTTTACGAAGAACCCTAAAACGCACTCTTTGAAACTTCGAGTAGCTGGAAAGGCTAGTGACAAATGCGCTTTGACAAATGACTGACGGAGCTGAAAGGAACTTTTGCTTCGGCGTACTATGCTTCAGATGAAAACCAGGCCATATAATCATACTCCCTCACAAGTCCCTAAATTGTATCGAAATCAAACCATAGGGGGTACAAGGAAAAGTCTGACTTATTTTAGTATTATTGTTATTTGCGCATTTCACGCGACAAGAGATTCGTTGCTCAGCCGATGAAAAACTATTGGGCTATACGATTATGAATAATACTATGTAGGCTACTTCACAAAATTTCCACTTCAAGCTTTTAAACAATGCACGCCCCTCCCCCCCCCCTCAAAGAAGAGAAGCAAAACAAGGCCTTAGTTCTTTCCTTCCTCAACTACTTCTATGCCATAATTTGCATCGCGATTTAACAATAAAACAAGCGGCTTGCCGACACATTACAAAATGGCTGCCCCTCTGAACTAAGTTTCGGGCATACAACAGTTGTGTAGGTTTAGCATGAGCTTGCGATAACTGCGTTCTCACTCGCATATGTGTTCCCAACGGCAGCAGGAAGCGAGGAGGTTTAACTTTCAGTGGCACATTTTGATTCTGCATGGTGTTTCGGCAATGATGGTAACATGTGCTAACGGCGAACGGTATTTGTAGTGATCTTGTTTACCATCGACGAGAAAGGCTTGGTAATCTCATCCCTTGCCGTTAAACTTTATCTTAGAACAATGAATGCCCTTGCCGTCACTGCCCCAGTGCTTAGTGCGGCTATTATTTCTCCCGTCTCGTCTAAGCGCTTGTTCACAGCGTTCTCAATCAGGAGAAGAAAGATGGCGCGAAATGCGCAGCGGCAACTATCAGCTCGCCACCCATGCGCGGGCCGAATTGGCAGCTGTCATTGAGAGTCCTGCCAGGAGGTGAGCCGAGCAAGCCGGACGCGCGTTCGAGTTTATACACAGAATGCTGCGTTATGTTCACGTCACGAAGCTGAGTATAACGCGATGTGCATACTGAGAATGTAAATTTAAAAATAAAATACAAACAATAAAAGCTCCCGTTTTATTTGTATAAATACAGTATTTAGGCTTGATAGTGACTTACCTCGTGCCTTAGTATACAAATTACGACTACGTAGACCACGCCATGTGTGCGACGTTCCCTTCACCATAACCGCGGACATGATGCGCACGGCCGCACGTTTAACTGGCGTGTGCACTATCTGGCATTGAATGTCTCCACTGAACAAATATTTTGCGACCTGATAAAAATTCAGAAATCCATCGCAAGGACCTGCCAGACAGACCAAGTTCCAACATGCTTAGCAGAACATGAACGTGACTAACGGTGTCAAATGCCCTCTTGATGTCTAGGAATACTGCTATAGTCAGTGGAAACATGACTGATGAACATGATGATGATGATGATGATGAGCATGATGAATATCATCAACCAATTTTTGAGAGAAAGAGGAATGGTACTATCACACGCAAAGACTGCTGTATTGCCCTTAACTCGGAGGCAGTTAAAAAATTTCACTCTTAATCTGGAAGGACACCCTCTAATGATTGTCACACAGCATCGATTTCTTGGCATAATACTTGATAGGCAGCTATCCTGGACACCCCACTTAAGCAAACTCGAAAACGAGGTCAATGCCACAGTGACTGTACTTCGCAGACTTGCAGGCACATCATGGGGCGGATCAGTATCGTCCATGCTGACTGTTTACAATGCATTAATACGACAAAAAATTGCATATTCCGCGCCCATCTTACACGGACTTTCCCACACGTCAGAAGAGAGACTTCAAAGACTTTTAGCTAGAGGACTACGCCTATGTCTAGGAGTTCCACGAGCGACTTCGAGTTCTCTTGTAATAGCTGACGCTCGCCAATCACCATTTCCAGTTATGCGAACTACAGAAACATGCCGGCATTATTTCCGTCTTCAAACCCAGCATAAAAACCACCCATTGGCTCTAGACATAATGAAACGAGATAGAAGTTATGTTCATATAGAAATTCAAAAAATCTCCCCATATTGCCAGGAAATGAATTTTGGAACTCAGACATCGAATATCCTCCATGGCTGCTTACAGTTCCAAAAATCGAATTGTCAGTAGAAGGAATATTCAGCAAAAGAGACATGTTCATTCAAGCTGCTCAACAACTAGCACTATACCAGATATATATGCGGTATTCAGGATACACACACGTCTATACAGACGGCTGCAGTACAGCAACCTCTTCAACTTCATCATTCATTATACCGCACCTCAACAAACAAGAATCATTTAAGTTATCTCGTGCGACTTCGTCCACAACGGCTGAACTGTTCGCAATCCTATGTGCGGTAAAATTTATATTGTCAGTAACAGAAGCGCAAAATTTGGTAATTTTCAGCGATTCACAGGCGGCTCTAACATCACTCTGCAGCACAAAGGGGAAAACATTCAGCGACAGTATAATATATGAAACACTTAAAAACCTCACAAAGGCAAGCGAAGCGAAACATGCAATAGCATTCCAGTGGATACCAGGGCATTGCAACATTCCTGGCAACACAGCAGCCGATGAAGCAGCACGACACGCGCACCTGAAAGATGATACGGCTCCGCTCCCAATATCAAAAAATGAATTACGCTGCATTATAAGGACAACGTCTTTCAACATGTCTAGAAACACTTGGTTTGACCAAAATTCTAAGAGCTCTGACTTATATCATATTGATCCATTTATTGAATTCGAATTTTCACTGTCATTAGATAGAACTATGGAAACGCTTATTCATCGATTAAGGCTAGGCATTGCCTACACAAAGCATTTCTTACACAGAATTGGCCGAGCGGAAACCCCCGAATGTGATTGTGGATTTGTAGATGAAGATATATATCACCTCCTTCTAGATTGCCCACATCACGACACACCAAGATGCCGACTTAAATCAGCGCTAAATAAATTAGACCGCAGACCTTTCAGTTTAAGGAAACTTTTGGGCCCTTGGCCAACAACGGCCTTGCAGAAGAGTGCTCTAAAAGCACTAAAGACTTCTTTTGAAGACAGCGGCATCGTTGGACGTTATTAGTGCTTTCATTGTTCTGTTCATTTGAATGTCACTCTATCTATCCATCTGTTTGGGAATTATGTTATGTTGACTGCTTTGTTGTGACTGTAGACGCTAATATATTTACACGATGTATATATCACCCGCTGACTTGACAATGTGTTATTAGGCGACGGTATCGTTTGTACTTTTGAGACTTTGGACTACATAAGTGTGGAGACATTTGCCATGTATATTGTATGTACCCGCTGACCCGCTGACTAGAAAATGTGCTATTAGGCGACAGTATCGTTTGTACTTTTGAGACTTTCGACTACATAAGTGTGGAGACATTTGCCATGTATATTGTATGTACCCGCTGACCTGCTGACTAGAAAATGTGCTATTAGGCGACAGTATCGTTTGTACTTTTGAGACTTTCGACTACATAGGTGTGGAGACATAGTGTGCTAAGTGTTATTAGGCGACAGTATCGTTTGTACTTTTTAGACTTTCGACTACATAGGTGTGGAGAAATAGGTGTGCTTGTGTGAAAAGATTATTTGATATGTAACCGTGAACCCTCAATGATGTATGACGGAACCACCCAAGAGATAAGGAGTAACCGGCGCCTTAAATTGCGCGCCAACATCTCCTTATATCATATCAAAAAAAAAATGTCTCCACTCGTGAGAAATTACCCGAGATGCCTTGACTGACTAAGCCTACGCAACATTTGGTTGTCTCTCTGTTTGCGTTCTTTACTGATATTTTCGCTGTTGAAATTTATGCCTTCTTACTCTCCAGTGCGAGCACTTATGGGGTTCTCAGCTTTTATTTTATTTTCATTACTTTAAATTGGGAAAGCAGGAGAGTGGAAGAGTAGTAAATGGGATCAGAAGCGAGTGTAGAAACCTCGAGTCACGTATGCGATGGTGGCAGTGCAGATGTGATGAAGGTTTACTATCGCGAGACACGCCTCCCTCCCTGTGGCGTCCGCCGGGAGAAATGCAAAGCGCGTGCCCGCTTATCAAAGCTCGAAAAAGCACAAAGACGCCGAGTTCCTTGACCGGAGCTTTCCTCCCGTAGCACATCAACACGGTTTCCTTCTCTCGCCGGCATGAGATTTTCTACGAAGATCAGAATACCTAAGTGAACGGATCTCCTGGGGAAGCTTTTCCTGAACATGGCACCAACTCACGCACGCTCATTTTACTGCGCCTTTCGGCCTGCTGACTTCGTAATGTATTCCACTGCTGAAGCAAGATTTAGGCTCTGGCTGCGATGGTGTTGGTTTATGTTCATATTTTTCTGCCATCATAAACGCGCCTCAAGGAAAGTTCATGAAGGTGCTTCCTTTCTTTTAACCTCAAGGTCGGGCGACATTGCAGCGGCTACGAAAGTTAGTACACTTTGTAAGCGTATTTGACGTGCCCCGATGGTTATCCAACGTTGCAGCTCGGACTACACGGACACAGAGGCCCCAAAACTTTCTGAAGTTAACAGCCTAACGAGACTTTGGCCCCATAGTACTTCAACTCTGCATAAATATCGAAGCTTTCTTGTCACTTGCAAACTGAAAGATATATTTTTACGACATCACATTAAGCATATGCTTGAACATTGTGTCGAAAGCAGCTGCCCCAGCATTCCCGAAACCTAATTTGCGCAAGAGCGCTTCTTTGTTGAACGGCGTTCAGCTGCCTGGCACTGATGATCCCGGTCGACACTACTTTGAGACAACTGATGCAATGACGGCCGGCCGCGGACGCAACTTACGTGAGGAACGTTTTTTTCAATACCAACACAGAGCTTCTGATAGAACCCGGAGCTACTGTCGAGTTCTAAACTAGTTAAACGAAGTAAGCAGAACTATGCTTGTGAACGGTGCTCACTCAATTAAAGCAGATGTGTTTTTTATGTGATTAACCAGTTATTTGTCCATATGCTAAGCAATAATATTAACAACGGCAAAGAGTGCATTCTTACATAAAAAGAAAAATTCAGTGCTGATTTAGCAGTAAATGAGAGAGATGTGCCTTAGCATTACGTCGCACCTCTTTGATGTCCCGGATTCATGAGTTAAACCACGCTCACCACATCGCAAAGTGTTGTTCAGGATCTCGATCAATAAATCTCCTGTCTCTTCGAAATGTGAAGTGCAAATGGCGGTGGTCAAGAGTAGACCGGCGTCAGTAGCACCAGTACTTGATGTCGGGGGGGGGGGGGGTGCAGGAAGCCCGGCCCCTCTTCCATTTTTTATGGAGGGGCTTGTCAATGCAAGTTCTCAATGCAGCAAGGCAACTCCTGTTCTGTGTTGCAGTTAGGCTTATTTGCTTTGAGTTCAAATGTCTTTACCCTTTATCTCCCAAGGCATTCTTTAAAAATACGTCTCTAACATGCCATTTTTTTACTAAGTGCTTTATTGAGTCTACAGACTAAATAAATGACCAAAAACACTCGGAATAATATATTTATCTGCGGAACTACCCATAAAAATTTCTTTAAATGTAGAGAAATTTGCCTTGAAGTTGGATTTTACAGCGCTAATAAAATAAACAAAAAATCTACGTTCCAAACAGCTTCTGTGGCCTGTGAGAATGGTGACGAAACCGAATGCCACGTCGAATCAGATTTAGTCATGTAGGAGGGCTCTAGTGGGAACACATGAGAGAGAGAGAGAGAGAGAGCAAATGATAAATGAAAGGTAGGGAGTTTAACCAGGACTGAGCCCGGTTGGCTACCCTACACTGGGTAAAGGGAAACGGGGACGGAAAGATTAAAGAAAGAAGAGAAAGTCCACCGGGGATATCGTTTAGTCACTCAGTCCGGATCACAGACGCTGACTCAATCCTGTATCTTTCAAATATCGCAGCAGCGCCTTTGTGGCCTTTTCTAGCTGCGATATGGTGGGAACACATGAAATCCAATCCAA